>NW_027466266.1:0-47500 GCF_046127955.1 Nelusetta ayraudi
GGTGTTAAATGGGTTTCCTGTACGAAAGCAATGTCTATTTTGAGTTTTTTCAAATACATCAAAACTCTCTTTCGTTTTATTGGTCCATTAAGCCCATTCACATTAAAGCTTACAAATTTCACCACTCTATTCATCAACCATAAACTTTCTTAAGAAATATTGTCCCATCCATATCATGCTTCCCGTATAACCAAGTATTTCAAAATAAAGCACTGACCGTGCAAGGAGAAAAGAAAGGAAAGAAAAGAAAAGAAAAGAAACATATGCTATAACTACACACACCCTCCCCTCTCCACACGCGTCTTGCGCCTTCCCAAACCTGGCGCATGGCAGGCGTGATTATCACAACGGGACCTACTGGGCAAATGACTAAACCATTAGCCCCCTCTCTGCAACATTCTAATGTCAACAAAAATAACAAATGACATCGCGTAGAAAAATAAATAAAGTACAGTACCTCAAAATGTGCGGGTATGACAGCAGTTCAAAATGGAAGCAGCATAGCCGTTTTGAACAAATGGTAACATCCCCTTAGCACAATCGTGAGTTAAATAATAATGATAATAATAAAAGAAAAAGAAAAGTTTTGCCTGTGCGGATCAATCTCCTTCCCGTACGTTATCCTTCTTCAGGAACTTAGTCGCCTCCTCCGGGTCCACGAAAATCTTGGGCTCTTCATCTTCTCCCGGATAGACGTAAAGCTTGGCCGGGTACCGTAAACTGTATTTTAATCCCTTGTCGCGTAGAGCCTGTAGCACTTTTTTGAAGGCTCGCCATTGAGCCATGACCTCACTGGTATAGTCCGGGAAGATAAGGACTTTGCCTCCGTTGTATTCCATGGACTGTTGTCTGCCAAGGCGTAGAATTAACTCCTTCTGCTGAAAGTGATGGATGCGCGCCAGGATTGTACGCGGTCTTGTGCCGGTAGCCGGCTTCGGCTGGAGGGATCGGTGCGCCCGATCCACCATAACTGGATGCGGGAAATGTTCATCACCAAGCAACTTAGGGATTCGTTTGGAGACAAATTCAGTGGGTCTACCTTTCTCCTCATCCTCCGGTATCCCCACAAGTTTAATATTGTGTCTCCGGGAGCGAGCTTCCAAGTCAAGGACTTTAGTCTGGAGCTGAGCGTTGTGTTTCGTTAGCTCAGTGCATTTAGCCTCCAATTTTAGCATGCAGACGTCAAGGTCGCTCATCGCTTGTTCTTGATTGGTCACTCGAGTTTGAAGTTCAGCCTGTGAAGCTGCAAGCGCATGAAACTTGGCTTCAAATGCATCAAATCGTTCATTTATGCAGCGAAGGATTGATTCGGACATCTCTTTGCATATTTCTTTACACATAGCGTAGGTTTGGTCCGCACACTGAGTATCGAAGATGTCTTCTCTGTCCAGCACCATCACTGCTGTTGAGAAGGAGCTGCAGCAGAAGGACACCATGGTCTTCCTCAACAGTTATAAAGGCCTTCAGAGCAGAGCCAGAGACCAGTGCTCCCAGTCAGAGCCACAGCTGCCACAGCTGCTCCCAGGAGCACTGATCAACGTGGCCAAACACCTGGGCAACCTGTCCTTCAGTGTGGCAGAAGATGAAGGACCAGGTCAACTTCAGTCCAGTCATCCTGGACCCAAACACTGCAAACCTCTGGCTCCACCTGTCTGATGACCTGACCAGTGTGAGAAATAGAGGAGAAACACCTCAACAGCTTCCTGATAATCCAGAGAGACACACTAGACATCCCAGTGTTGTGGGTTCTGAAGGTTTCAGCTCAGGACAACACAGCTGGGAGGTGGAGGTGGGAGATCATCCTCGGTGGGCTATAGGTGTCGCTAAAGAGTCAGCTGACAGGAAGGGTGAGAGATCTGCCTCACCAAAATATGGACTCTGGTGTTTATCAATGGAAAATACACTGATGGTCTTGGTGACACTGTCACGGTGGAGAAGAGTGTGGAGAGACTCAGAGTCCAGCTGGACTTTGACCAGGGGAAGGTTTCCTTCTACGACGCTGTGGACCAGACTCACATCTCCACTCATGAAGACACTTTCACTGAGAAACTCTTCCCATTTTTCAGTGTTGGAAAGGCAGGAGATCAGAAAACTGCTGACATCAGGATGTGTGAGAGAAATTTTTCAGTGATGTTTGAGAAGGAGTTTCTTTCTGTTTTGGAATCAGATTCAGATTCAGATTCAGATGTATATTTCGATTTAGATTAAGATTTATTGGCACTTAGATCCACTGTTTAGGTGCATACATGTGAAATATTTAGGCCCGCAAGCTCCAGTACATTAAGAATTGCATAAACATGATGGATTTGACTCTTTGATCGAGTTTGAAAATGATTTGAAACCAGTTATGGACGATGGAAAAATGTCTTCAATCAATCATGTAGAAATGACAATGTTTGTTTTTTGTTTGTTTTTTGCTTTTATAAACCATTTTTTTGAGAAAAATGAAAAACCAAACTCACTCACATCAAAACTTAACATTTATCTTTCAGCCCTCAGAGGTTTTCTGAACTTCATCATTGACTTCAAAAACAATCAGATATCAACTTAGTTATTGATATTTGTAAACTGTAATTGTCTATTTTTGTTATTTAAACTAGTGAGAACACACGATTGGTCATGTTGGGAAGATTGTTTTAAAAATCAACTTCATCCTTATTGGATATTTTTTTCATCTTTGTGCTTCTTTGACTGTCAGAAATGTGACAGGGACCTCCTGATTCAACCGACTCATGATGAAGATGCTACATCAGATGTTTGCTGCAGATGTTGTTCTGTCATTACCAGCTGATATAAAATGTGTTGCATTAATACGTCTTGTGCAGCCGTGTCTGGAGGAAAACCTGTCGACAAAGTTTCACCTTCAAAAACAATGTTTTGTCAATAAATTTGCTCTGTTTTTGAGAGGTTCTGTCTCAATATACAAACAGCCTGCGTTGTGTAGCGTTGGTGCAAGGCATCATGGGAGGTGTAGTGATGTTTTTGGGGGAAGGTTGAGGGTTGATGAGAAGGTCGTTGCCCTTGGGTCACATTGATATTATGGGAATAGTCTGACATACATTGTAATATAATCATGTTATTTAGTGAAAGTCTCACCTTTTAACATTAAAATGTTGACGATTTTCCACAAAACTATCAAGTTAATTTGTAAAAGTTTCACTTTTTACATCAAACTCACGCTATTTCATGAAAGTTTTGTTTTGACGTGAAACCTTTCATGGAATTCCGTCATACTGAGCCCTGTTGTTTTTCCTCGCGTGGCAGTAAAGTGTTAATGAAAGGAGTCTCAAGAAATAAATACTCAAGTAAAGAACAGATACCTTGAAAAGAAAATCTACTTCAGATCAGTTAACAAAGACTTTCAGAATAAACTTGCAATCACAGATAATATGTTTACAATGTTTTAATGAATCAAAGTTGATTTTATTGTTTTTTGGAAACAGATTCGGGACCACTCCCACCCCCCCGGCCCCCCCACCTCCCCGCCCAGCATCATAACATTGTTATTGTTGATACTTCTTATTGTCATATTAGCATTTTCACTTTTCAATGAAGGTCAATGAGTGAGATGATCCCCACAGGAAGTCACCTGTGTCCAGTTCAATCAGGAGGCCACAGTCATCCTGTCACTTCCAACCATGTTATTCTACCTGCCTGTCACTATTGCACCACTCATTTAATGATGTGGATTAACTCTGTGTTTGTGGCGCTCATACAGTCTCTCACTGCATCCAGATGAAACTCAGTTTGTGTTTTGATTTTGTCATTTTTTTCAAAATGTTTTGAAGCTGATGGAGTTTCCCAGTGAACGATGGTCAACCTCAAAGTACAAATACTCAGTGACCTCACTAGATTCTTCAGGTATTCATACTTTACTGGAATATTTCCTCTAAATTCTGACTTATTATTATTAAAATTATATTAATACTGCTGCTGTTTCTCTTACCGCTGCTGTTACTGCAGTTCTTCCTCCAATGCAGCAGAGGGCGCTCCAACCATAGAATAGAACAGCAAGGAACACAAAATAGAACGCAATAGAAGCCTTTATTAATCCCACATTGGGGACATTTTAATCATAACAGCAACGATATAAAGCAAAGAGAAGTCAAACTATATGAATCAAAAAGACATCAAGGCTCTCTGCTATCTGCCATCTGCCACTTTGCAGATAGCCGATGCCTATCCAGAGCCCACCGCATCCTGTCCGACCCCACCCATGAAAAAAATGAAATAAATACATACAACTGTGATATCTGAAGTAGAATATACTCTGCAGTCTACTAAAGTACTTTACACCAACATATCAGAGTGAAATGAACATTTTGCAAAGACAAACCACCCGTCAATCATCTTCCAGCAGGTTTTAACAGCTAAAACTCTCCCAGAAATCTCACCCATCAATTCTTTCTCTTCTTTTGACACTTGCTATTTTCCACCATATTCATTTGGTTCAGTACTAAGAAGGCAGGATGATACTGCAATATTCTCTGAAACTACAGTATCCCCCTCAGACGCTCGTGTGGGCTCAAAAACTTTTAAAAACAGTTACCTCTCCTGGAAACCAAATTATTTTGCCTTCACTCTTCTGTCTTTCTTTCTTTCTTTCATTTCTTCCTTGTGCTCCTGAAAACACGCTCCACTACTCTCACTTTACACGGACAAATACTGTTGCTCTCTGGCGCCCTCTTTTGTTCTGGCCTTCACACGTCCATTGAGTGAAGCAGTGCAGCGCTTTGCATCGTTTGTGTATCAGTGTTTTTAATCAGCTGATATGTAAAATGACATTTGGTGTGAGGTGTGACGTCATCGGAGGGAAAAACAGCTGGATATTAATGACAGAAGGGTCGTAGTACTTTGAGTACTTTGACTTGCCATGTTAAAATACTGCATGTGCTCAGCTGTTACTGTGTGAAATCCACAGGTGGGGATTTATTCTCTTGTTTCTTCCATCAGTGCATATTCTGCTTATGTATTATATGTATTATCTTAATGATGAGAAAACGATAAATAAAGCTCTGTCATTATCATTGAAGGTTCTTTTATATATATATATATATATATATATATATATATATATATATATATATATATATATATATATATATATATATGTATATGTACAGCGCCTTGCAAAAGTATTCACCCCCCCCCTTTGCTTTTTTCTATTTTGTTAGATTTCAGCCTGTAATTTAAATGTTTTTCATCTGAAGATTTCGTGAGATGGAAATGCACAAAGTAATCTAAGTTGGTGAAGTGAAATGAGAAAAAAATATATAAAAAGAATAATTTAAAGAAATAAAAAAGTGGAAATTGGCATGTGCATATGTATTCACCCCCCTGAAGTCAGTACTTTTTAGAGCCACCTTTTGCAGCAATTACTGCTGTAAATCTCTTCTGATAGGTCTCTATGAGCTTGCGACATCTTTCAACTGGGATTTTTGCCCATTCCTCATGGCAAAACTTCTCCAGCTCCTCCAAGTTGGATGGTTTCCGCTTGTGAACGGCAGTCTTCAAGTCAAACCAGAGATTTTCAATCGGATTGAGGTCCGGGCTTTGACTAGGCCATTCTAGCACATTTAACTTCTTCTCCTTAAACCATTCATGCGTAGCTTTAGCAGTATGCTTCGGGTCATTGTCCTGCTGGAAAGTGAACCTCCGTCCCAGTCACAAATCACAGGTGGACTGGAACAGGTTTTTCTCCAGAATGTCCCTGTATTTAGCACCATCCATCTTCCCCTCTAAGCGGACCAATTTCCCCGTCCCTGCTGCTGCAAAACATCCTTATAGCATGATGCTGCCACCGCCATGTTTCACTGTGGGGACAGTGTTCTTGGGGTGATGGGAAGTGTTGGGTTGCTGCCAGACATAGCATTTACCTTTGTGGCCAAAAAGTTCAATTTTAGTCTCATCTGACCAGATCACCTTCTGCCATACAATAAGGGGGTTGTCCACATGCTTTTTGGCAAATTCAAAACGTGCCTTCTTATTTTTAACACTGACAGGTATTCACTGGCCACTCTTCCATAAAGCCCAGCTCTATGGAGTGTACGGCATATTGTGGTTCTATGGACAGACACACCAGTGTTTGCTGTAGAACTCTGCAGCTCCTTCAGGGTTACCTTTGATCTCTGTGTTGCCTCTCTGATCAATGTCCTCTTTGTTGTCTGTGAGTTTTGGTGGTCGGCCCTGTCTTGGCAGGTTTGTTGTGGTCCCGTGTTGTTTCCATTTGGCAATTATAGATTTGATGGTGCTCCGGGGGATCATCAAAGATGTAGATATTTTTTTGTAACCCAGTCCTGACTTGTATCTCTCTATAAATTTGTCCCTGACTTGTTTGGAGAGCTCCTTGGTCTTCATGATGTGATTCTTCTTGCTAAGTAGAGTTGCAGCCCATTGGGGCCTCTCAGAGAAGGTGTGTTTATACTGACACATCATGTGATACTTTGGCCCTGTTTTCACTTGGTCACTTGTAACTGTTTTGCGTGATTGGATCACGAGAACGGCTCTCGCAGCATCTGTTCGCACTTAGCCGTTAACATGCGTCTCGAGCGTGCCATTTGTGATCGCATCACCCCCCCTTGTTTTGGCTTCTTGTTTGTAACTTTATAATGACGACGCCAGAAGTTGGGGCGCCGACCAAGTACGTACACGGGAGAGGTGAGTGGAGTAGGCGGTCGTTAATGTGGACTGAGCTCGCATTCTGTTCGCACGTCCGTGACGAATGCGTTTTTATCACCAAAACCACCTCGGGAATCGGATGACAAAACGGATTTGGACTGTTTGCACTTGGTCATTTCATGCGTTTTTTATATCTGATCAGCAAAAAACGCATGAAATGACCAAGTGCAAACAGGGCCTTAGATTGAACACAAGTGGACTTCATTGAACTAATTCTGTGACTTGTGAAGGTAATGGATTGCACGAGCACTTTTTAAGGGGCTTCATAGCAAAGGGGGTGAATATATGCACATGCCAATTTCCACAGTTTTATTTCTTTAAATTATTCTTTTATATATTTTTTTTCTCATTTCACCTCACCAACTTAGATTACTTTATGCAGATCCATCTCACGAAATATTCAGATGAAAAACATTTAAATTACAGGCTTAAATCGAACAAAATAGATAAAAGCAAAGGGGGGTGAATACTTTTGCAAGGCGCTGTATATATATATATATTTTATATATATATGCATATATATATACATACATGTATATATATGTGTGTGTACAATGTGATATATATATATAATTCAAATATAAAAATACAGACATACACATAAGTATATGAGGTATATCAATATAAACACGTAGATATGAATAGATGTGTCTTATACATCAACTATTCTAAAATTGAAATAGGCTTGAATGTTAAGTGGTGGGGTGGTATAGCTGCTGTTTGAGAGGGCAAGAGTCCAAAATTGCACATGATCTGTGGCTAAAGCTGGCAGCAAAGATGAAGCGATGGCACCTCCTCCGGCTCCCAGTGTCGTGGTCATCACCTGCCAGGGACACACAAAGACTGCAGCAGTATCGTATCAGTGCACATAATGGGTAGTTCAGGTGGAGAGGAAAAAGTGAGTGTGAATACACTGTTAAATTATTTCACAGTCTAATGCAGTGGAAAAAATGCTGCATATTTCTGCGATTAATTGGAAATGAAAATATTATTCCTGTTTAGGTTGTCCAACACTGATCAGTGCTTATCTCAGTGTTTCTCAACTGGAGGGTTGCGAGCCAAAAGTGGGCTGTGGCCTCGTGGCAGGGCTGGATTAAGGATACAGAGGCAGTGTTTCTGTTACAACGCCCCCTGAAAACACTGTTAACCACACCACAAATAGGATCCACCTGCTAGTAACATTGTCACATTCATAGCCAGGTTGTACCTGTTACATTAAAATCACCAGACCCTATACATTTCTAATATACACATGCAAAAGAGGCTGAGTGAGACTTTCCCCTAATTTCTGTCCAGTTCACCGGCAAGTTGGAGATTTTTGTAATACATTTTACATCATGGCACTTTGTATTGTAATGTTTTCTCCCTGCCACCAGATGTCAGTAGCCTCCATGTATTTTTACCAGCAGTGTCAAGTCACTGGACAATCTGTCGCTGATCGAGCTCAACCTGGACAGAGCGGAGGTCTCTGCGCATTTTAGCAATGAACACTCGTCGGTATGCCTCAACTAGTCCTTCCCAATCTAACGGTTGTGTGTGTTGACTGGTCTCAGGGATGACCCAGGGACTATGTTTCCATCTTTTATTTACTGCAGAAGACAATAAAACACATGTTAACAGTCTTCTGGCCTGTCTCCCTGCACCTCTTGTTCCCCTCGTACATACAACACGGAATTGTGAGGGATTGACTCGCTGTTGATTATCTCTGAATATACATCACAATATGCAATTTACAATATATTGTGATGCAGTTCACTTGGAAACAGCAAGAAAAACAGACAGAAAAGAACGTATATTTAAAGGTCCCATATTATGCCACTTTTCCACATATAAAATAGTTCTCTAATGTGTAAAAGGCCTGTCTGTGACCTGTGTCTTTCATCAAACCATATCCCCAGTAGTTTAAAGTGCTGCACCTTCTCCAAACCCTGATGATATCATTTGAACTGAACCTCCTTCCCAATTCTTTTCCTTGTAAAAATCATTGCTTTGCTTTTATCAACTGAAAATCTCAATGCCCAGCTATTGGCCCATTTCTCTACTTTTAAAATAGCTTCTGGCATTTTTTGTAGCCCATCATCTGCAAACAAAGAACAGCCCATCCCCTGTTGCACTTGTGAAAATACTTCATTAATCATGACTGAGAATAATAATGGACTCACAATCCTCCCTTGTGGCGTTCCATTCTCCAGCCTAACACTTTCTGAGTACTCATTTCCTGCTCTAACTTGTATCTTTCATGGTGTCCAGAACACGGGAAGCATTGCAGTACAGAGAATCCAGAGATCCAAAGGTGGCATCAGCTGGTATCCAGTTGCGAACAGGCAGGAAATGGAGTGCAGGCAAAGCCCTGGTCGTGGCTGAGTCTTGACTGAGGCAGAAAGAACTGGTGGGGTCCATTGCGACAGGGCATGCAGGCATTGGCTACTTCCCGTCGACCAGGGTTGATAAGGCCCAAGGCAAGGAGCGCCAACATCTGATCCAGGAGGAAGTGCGGGCAGGCGTGGAGGAAGGACAAGCCAGCAGGATGGTGGGAATGGTGCAACAAGGAGCATGGACTAAATGGGAGAATGTTCTGCAACGGAAAATCACCTGGTCCAACATCTGGAAAGCAGACTTCCATCGCACCAGGTTTTTAGTCCAGGCTGTTTATGATGTCCTTCCAAGCCCAGCAAACCTCCACGTCTGGGGCAAAACGGAGACACCATCTTGTCCCCGCTGTTCAGGACGGGGCTCCCTGGAACACCTACTCAGCAGCTGCCCAAAAGCCCTTGGAGACGGGCGCTATCGCTGGCGCCACGACCAGGTGCTTCGGGCAGTTGCTGACAGCATCGCCTCCACCATCAACACCAGCAAAGGCCAACACAGACCACAAGCCATAACATTCCACAGAGCTGGAGAGAAGCCCAACAGACCACCACAGACAAAGTCTGGCCTCCTCACCTCCGCTAACGACTGGCAACTGGAAGTGGACCTGGGCAGACAGAGGAAGTTCCCTCCCAGGATAACATCAACCAGGCTTCGCCCAGATATGATCATTGTCTCCGATATCACCAAGCAGCTGATCATTCTGGAGCTCACTGTGCCATGGGAAGAACGCATGGATGAGGCCAATGAGAGGAAGCGTGCCAAGTACCAGGAGCTGGTGGAAGAGTGCAGGAGGAAAGGCTGGAAAACAATCTGTGAGCCTCTGAAGGTGGGCTGCTGGGGTTTCGCAAGGGCGTTCACTCTGCAGAGTGTTCACACAGCTAGGACTCGTCGGGGAGGCGAAACGGAAGGCAATCAGATCTGCAACTGAAGCCGCAGAGAAAGCCACAAGATGGCTTTGGATAAAGAGGGCAGAAACGTGGGCAAGCGCTGCTGGGACGCAGGCCGGGGATTGATCACCCTGGCCGGGTCGCCTGGGCTGAGGGGGTCTGATGTTGAAATACCCAAAACCCCCGATGATCCCGGGATACAACATCACTGATGATGTGCCCCAGCGCATCCGCAAGATGTATCTTTCACCTTTCTAACTTGTAGAACATTTTTTATCCATTGCTCCATCTTCCTTCTTACCCCCATTTTAAAAAGTTTCATTAGCAGCCCTTCTTTCCATAACATATCATATGCTTTTTCAATATGAAAAAAACTACTCTCACACTTTCTGTATTAATCTGTGCTTTTCTTATTTCATGCTCTAAGCACAGCAGCAGGGGCGGCGCTTGCGGACAGGCAAGCCAGGGAGTTGCTTGGGGCCCCGGCCCCTAGGGGGGCCCCCTAGGGCTGCCAAAATGTACACCACAGCAACGACAACAATGCGCAATTTGCAATGACATGACACCGCAGCAGCAGACCCCCCTTGTAGGACCCCGCCCCATCTGCCTTCAGCCTGCACCTGAACACGTACCGCGCGACAAGCGATACTGGTCACGTCACACTTTTGGTTACAGTTTGCAAACTTGCCAAAAACTTGCTTGTGCAGACAACACGAAGAGGAGTTATGGTGGGAAATAGCGCCGAAGTCCCGCGGACCTGCGGAAGTATCTTCGCGACTCTGTCTCTCCATGCGATGCAGGCAAACTACCTTCGCGATCGACCGGCAGATCGCGTAATTTATGACTGCCTCACGCGGGCTGGAAAGGGACACAAAGCGGGCCAGATGTGGCCCGCGGGCCGTACTTTGCCCAGGTCTGCTGTAGGGGCTAACACAGCTAACTAAGGTAACAATTAAGCCATGATGAATCCAATGAAGGCAGGCAGACTGACAGTCAAAGAATAATAATAATAGCCTAATGATAATAATCCTAATAAATTGCTTGTATGAAAAGCTATACATTTTTTATTTCATCTGACAATATTTCATTCATTCATTCATCTTCTATACCCGCTTATTCCTATTCAGGGTCACGGGGGTCTGCTGGAGCCTATCCCAGCTGTCTTAGGGCGAAGGCAGGGTGACACCCTGGACAAGTCGCCAGTTCATCGCAGGGCCACATAGAGACAAACAACCATTCACACTCACATGCACACCTACGGACAATTTAGAACGTTCAATTGACCTCACATGCATGTTTTTGGAGTGTGGGAGGAAGCCGGAGAACCCGGAGAGAACCCATGCAGACACAGGGAGAACATGCAAACTCCACACAGAAAGGTCCCAGGGCCAGGCCCCGGAATCAAACCCACGACCTTCTTGCTGTGAGGCGGCAGCGCTAACCACTGCACCACCGACTATCTGACAATATTTATTTCCACTATTTTATTTCCACCATTTAAATGTTTCATATGATATATTGTGGCATTTTTTTCTTTTGATTTGACCTGAACTATTCTATTTACTCAGGTTAACATTTTTTTTTGTATTTAAAGTTCAGATACTTTGCATTGCACTTTTGTAATAAAGAAAAGTTCATATATACATATATATATATATATATATATATATATATATATATATACATATATATATATATGTATATATATATATATATATATATATATATATATATATATATATATATACATATATATACATATATATATATATATATATATATATATGTATATATACATCACAGCCAATCAGGTACCACCTTTAGTTCCTCCAAACGTGGTTCACCGGAAGGCCATGCTGCAATAAATTCCAATTGTCCTGGTGAAAAACATTAGGTCCAGATGTGGCACTACACAGTGATTGTTCAACATAGTTGGCATCTGGCTTTGTTGTTGTCGCCCACATGAAAATGTTTCCACACGGCTGACTTGACTCCTTGCTGCTGGCGTGTTGCAGTCAGTTTAGCGTGAACAGCCATAAACTGGCATCGGTGTGGTGGTGTCAGTACATATTGTACGAGTATGAGTAGAGTACAAGACCATGGATTTGGTAGCGATCCTCCATATCAGTAACGCCATCAGAGCATTCTGAACACACACACACACACACACACACACACACACACACACACACACACCCCGACACTCCTCTTCCCGGAATGAGTCAGGAGGTTAGAATCCCCGCCCCCTGTGCTCCCTGCAGCCAATTACAGCCCTGACTGGTTGTTTCCTCCCCCTCAAGTCAAACTGGTTTCGTTTCTCAGGAAATGAAAGCCAGTCAGTCAGTCAGTCAGTTAGTCAGCCAGTCAGTCAGCCAGTCAGTCAGTGAGTGTCTCTCAGAGGTGAAATGGCTCAGGCAGCAGCTCAGCTGGACCCACAAACCTTCTCTTGTTCACTCTGTCTGGATCTTCTCAAGGATCCAGTGACCACTTCCTGTGGACACAGCTACTGCAGGAAGTGTCTCCAACACCACTGGGATGCAGAGGAGGAGAGGAGAGTCTACAGCTGCCCTCAGTGTAGGAGGACCTTCACACCAAGGCCTGTCCTGGAGAAGAACACCATGTTAGCAGCTCTAGTGGAGACCCTGGAGAAGACTGGACTCCAAGATGCTCCTGCTGATCACTGCTATGCTGGAGCAGGAGATGTGGCCTGTGATGTCTGCACTGGGAGGAAACTGAAGGCCCTCAAGTCCTGTCTGGTCTGTCGGGCCTCCTACTGTGACTCTCACCTCCAGCGTCATCGTGATGTTCCTCCCTTACAGAGACACAAGCTGGTGGAACCCAGCCAGCAGCTCCAGGAGAACATCTGCCCTCGTCACGATGAGGTGATGAAGATATTCTGCCGCACTGATCAGAAGATCATCTGTGGTTTATGCTGTGTGGATGATCATAAAGGTCACGACACAGTGGCAGCAGCAACGGAGAGGACTGAGAGGCAGAGAGAGCTGGAGGAGACCAGGCAGAAGATCCAGCAGAAGATCCAGCACACAGAGGAAGACCTGAAGGTGCTTCAGAAGGAGGTGGAGTCCATCAACGGCTCTGCTGATAAAGCAGTGAAGGACAGTGAGAAGATCCTCACCCAGATGATCCGTCTGCTGGAGAAAAGACGCTCTGAGGTGCAGCAGCAGGTCAGATCCACACAGGGGGCAGCAGTGAGTGGAGTCAAAGAGCTTGAGAAGAAGCTGGAGCAGGAGATGATGGAGCTGAAGAGGAGAGACGCTGAGCTGGAGAAGATCTCACACACACTGGACCATAGCCAGTTTCTCCACAGCTTCTCCTCACTGCCAGCACTCAGTCCGTCTCCAGACTCCTCCAGCCAGGAGATCCGTCCTCTGAGATACTTTGAGGACGTGGCAGCAGCTGTGACCAAGCTGAGAGATGAAATACAACAAGTTCTGATGGAGACTCAGACAAACATCTCATGGACAGTGAGCAACGTTGATGTTCTACTGAAGGTACCAGAACCCAGGAGCAGAGAGGACTTCCTCAGATGTTCACCTCAAATCACTCTGGATCCAAACACAGTGAACAAACATCTGTTATTATCTGAGGAGAACAGAAAAGTGACATTCATGGAGGAAGTTCAGTCTTATTGTGATCATCCAGACAGATTCACTGACAGGGAGCAGGTCCTGAGTAGAGAAGGTCTGACTGGACGATGTTACTGGGAGGTGGAGTGGAGAGGGGGGGTTGGTGTAGCAGTGGCCTACAGGAACATCAGCAGAGCAGGAGGGTCAAATGGAAGTTTATTTGGATCCAATGACAAATCCTGGAGTTTATATTGTTACCCAGGTGTATATTGGTTTCGTCACAACAACATCAGGACTTACGTCTCAGGTCCTCAATCCTCCAGAGTGGGAGTGTACCTGGACCACAGAGCAGGTCTTCTGTCCTTCTACAGCGTCTCTGGAACCATGGAGCTCCTCCACAGAGTCCAGACCTCCTTCACTCAGCCACTACATGTTGGACTTCGTATTGTTGGTTTAAATTCTTCAGCTGAGTTGATGAAAGTGTGAATGAAGTCGTCAGAGAGACTCTAAGCTGAATTCTCACCTTTGATTCTTCATCTGTCTTCACGTTTGTTGCCCAGCGTCTCCGGCTGTCAATCACACGGTGGGCGGGGCCTGGACGCCACTTCCGGTTGGTGCTCCTGGTGACTGTTGTCCACCTGATGTTTGTCTCCACGGCTGCTGGCTGTTTGTGCCACGTTGTTTCTCTTCCTCTGCAGCCCATTCATCCCACAGATTAATAATGTGTCATTAGTCCACATGACAACTTTATTACTGTGGAAACACAGCTGAGGTCTGTTTCCACTCTGGACCTTTCCACCCTGACCTTTGACCTTTCAACAACTCATCCATCTGATCAACCTTCTGGCTGTTGATCCGTTTGTCAACAATCAGATGAATGCATGTAAATATTGTGAGAGAATTTTGTCTTTTGATTCTGCTTGTTGGCTCAATGTGACAATAGTCAATCAATAAGTCATGAAATATGCCATCAGTCTATATTGCACAACAATGTCAAGTCAATGATCAAGTGTTGAATTGAAGCAATAAAGCAACAAGACAATCCAGATAAAGTCTCTGCTTGTTGGCTCAATGTGACAATAGTCAATCAATAAGTCATGAAATATGCCATCAGTCTATACTGCACAACAATGTCAAGTCAATGATCAACTGTTGAATTGAAGCAATAAAGCAAAAAGAAAATCCAGATAAAGTCTCTGCTTGTTAGTAGATTTCTCTTCTGTCAAGATCTCCATGTATTCACCACAGACATTTAGAAAGTCCACACCATGAAGACAAGATCAAAGTTTCAAAAGCACATCAGTCAATGTGGGAAACAGCTGATATTTCTCTGGCATGAAGGAGGATGATGCCAAACACACGCACACACACACTCACCCTCTGACACACACACACACACACAGACACACACACACACACACACACACACACACACAGAACGGCAGATGAGTGCTGCAGTAACAGTCTGCTCCACTAGGGGGTAGCTGACTCCAGTCCTGCTGCAGCTCTGTTTCCACAGCAGCTGTTTGTTTCCTCCAGGTGTTAGTCGGGTCCCACCACAGGTGATGGAAAGTTCAGGTGACTCAACTCAACTAAACTTTATTTATAATGCACTTTAAACACAACCACAGCTGACACAAAGTGCTGTACATAAAAACATAAAAGCATAAAAACCAACAGTAAAACAATAAAAGCAATAAAACAAATACAGTCTCATGCTCACAGTTCCACGTTGTATAAATGAGGGTAAGTCATGTTAAAGGATGCTGCTGCGATTTATAGTTATTTTCCGTCAGTTGGAGTGCACCAGTCTCGTGTAAATACCGCTACTGTTGCACGTTTGTTTTATGTGAGTTTTAATTATTAATTTTAGTTTTTATTGACAATTTTCCCTTTGCGCCGATTGTGCTGTGGCAGGCTGCTATGCGGCTAGCGCAGCAGAGACAACATGGCCGACTTGCCACCTTTTTTTTTCAATATTGTTGTTTTGCTCGTTGAGGGGAACAAGAGGTGCAGAGAAAGCCAGAAGACTGTCAAATGTCCTTTATTGTCTTCTGCAGGTACGTTTCCTTCGTTGAGTGAAGGTGTTTTTGCTGTTTTGTTTTGTTTTTTCCCCACATATTCATTGCCACTTTGTCCAGTAGGTGTCACTGTTCACCCGTCCATAACAGTTTGGGAGATTGCGTTAAATAGAAGTGCTTTTTTTTTTTTTTTTTAAATCTTTTTCTCTCAGTTTTCAAGTCAGCTGTATATTGTAATATATAACAACAAATTGCACAGTTCCGTGTTGTATAAATGAGGGGGAACAAGAGGTGCAGAGAAAGCCAAAAGACTGTCAAATGTCCTTGTCTTCTGCAGTGTGGGAAATTTACTTATTTTCTGAAACTTAGTGCTAGTGGGAAAACTTTGTGGGACATTAATATCTTGAACTTACTGCTTACTATCATGCAGCCGCTGAGTATGTTATGAGAGCCACTGCCATAGCCTTACGTGTGAGAATAGAAGTCGGCGCTAGGAGGACCCCGGTCATGCCCCCGCTGGCAGAAGGAGGATAAAGGACGACACCTTTGAAGGAGGGGGCGCGCTTCTCGATCCGGAGGGAGAAGAGAACGCTCGGAGCGCTGCGCATCATTTATTCAATTGTGGCTTAATACTGAACTTTTATTAAATTGTTAACTTTGACTGTTGGCCTCGTCTCCGTCATTGCGATCAACGAATGCGGGAGGGAACCAGGGAAAGGAGGCATCTTCCCTCAACACGACCCAGAAATGAAAAGAAGTTCAGCAGTGTATGCAATTGTCAAGCAACCAGAAGATCCCACAACTCGCCTCATTCATCTGTTGCCTGGTTCCTTGAGCTTAAAAATGTTCCTTTGCTCCTTTAGCCAAAAGAGAAAGGAACTTAAAGCCACTGAAAGTTACAAAGAAACTGCAGCAACAAATTATCTCAATCAGAAGCTTCGGTGTTTCAAAGCCACACTTGGAGGGAAGATCTTGACTACAGAAAGTTATGATCAGGCAGAAAAGGCAATAGTTTGTTTCGTTCAGAAACACAGATTTAAAAATTAAATTGCCTCACTGACACGTGGCTCAAACAACATTGCCAAGGACAGTGCACTCTAGGAGTTGGATCCTGTACTAGATGGTGGCCTTCTTGGAGTTGGAGGTCGTTGCACAGGCTTCGACAGAAATATTGGATAATTGATGCCAACTCCACTGCTGCAAGAACGACAGTTACAGAATTCACAGTCTGCAGACGTTACAGAGGAAAACTTGGACAGCAGAAGATGGCAGACCTCCCTGAGGAAAGGATGTTGCCAGACAAGGCTCCTTTTACAGATGTTGGAGTGGATTATTTCGGCCCCCTGGAGGTCAAAAGAGGAAGAAGCCTTCACAAAAGGTATGGAGTGATTTTCACCTGCCTGACCAGTTGTGCTGTGCACCTGGAGGTGGCACGTAGGCTGTGTCTCAATTCAGGTTCTGCACCCTTGAGGCCAAGTGTCCTCCGTCTGAAGGAAGCGTTCTTAGACTTCCCAGCCTAGAAGGACGGACCAAACCCCGCCTCCTCGGTAACCACACGGGACGGTCTAGCCTTCGGCGTATTTCCTCGTTTTGTCACCGCCGTTCCCTCCGGCTGGCCAACCCCGGAAGTGACGTTTTTATAGCATCAAGCTAACCATTGGTTCGCCATCTAACGATGCTGTTGGATGATCAAATAAATAAAATCCTACGTTAAAAACTGGATACTTTCTGTGAAACTTCAATATTTAGGTTTATATGTCGTGTCTTAACCAGTACATGCTGCTAATTTCAGCTGACTTCCCAGGATCCCACGATGCTTTGCAGCAGCACGCAAAGCATCATGGGATACCCAAGTGCGCGAAGGATAGTAGCGGTGTATCCTTGGAATCGGCCAAAAGTAGTGCGTATTTCCGAGGGCACATTTTCAGCGTCCTAAGCACCCTCGGGAATTGGTCAAGGTGGCATTTGGGAGCGTTTCATTCATTCAGTAAAAGGCAAACTCTCTTCTCAATAAGTGGACAAAACACAAATCGTGTTCCAACCTGCATCTCCACTCTTCTGTTTGGCTTTTGTTTTCTCATGGTTTCAAGTTACACTTTTAAAACCAAAGTCTGCCAAATGAAACTGACTATCATGCCCTCAAATCAGTCAACCAGCGTGTCTAGGACAAGTCATCACCCCACACACCTAGAAAATGCAGGCTGCGGCTGATAAACCAGTCAGTCAAAGTAAAGTTTCATTAATTCTTGATTTATACTTTTGGCAGTGCCAGTTGAGTAAGCTCTGTTTACAGATATCTGTTAGTTTGGGTGTGTCACTTTGAAAGAATAAAAGCGGGTGTCTTTACTTGGAAGTTGTGCGCAGAAATCTCACAACCTTTTCCAAGATTGCAAGGCTGCAAGACGGAGAGAAAGTAAGTTTCATTCCATTAGTTTATTATCTTACTTTTTTAAAAAAGTGTTGCGTTCATCTGCATGTGACACATTTCTGACGTTTTTAAGTATGCTATGTCTATGGATTTTAAGATATTAAACTCTATACATAATTTATTTGTGGTTTCATGATTGATTTATTATTCTAATAACTTATTTCTGTAGTTTATTCTAAGGTTGTAATAATACAATCTAGAGCAGGGGTCGGCAACCTTTTGTTTACGTTTCTGAGTAAATGCACATATTTTTGGAGATGGCTTTGTGTAATCTCTCTTTTTTTTCATTCATACATTTAGCAAGGGTCCTGCCCTCACCCTTCCCTCATCTTGCACCACCATGTTTGTGAGGCAGCCCGGTGAGGACAATCCAGTCTGACTGAGGTGATTGCAACCATTCCCAGCTGTCAATGAGCCATGGTGGATGGACCAAGCAAGCCATTGGTACTCACACTGACAAATATAGTCAACTTTGAGGAACAAATTCATCTCACTTGCACGTCTTTCGTAGTTGTGAAGAGCCCACAGAGCCAGGGGGAGACTGCACAAACCTCACGCAGAAAGGCCCCCACATCCCAGGGATCAAATACACAAGCCAGTCTAAACAGCTGCATAGAAACTGAGAGAAAATAAATATATGTTAAGAGGGTTGAGTGTCTTGAATTGTGTCATGTGAGAACCAATCAACTTGTACTTGTTCAACGCTAAATCACATCCAAAGACGTCTCAAAGTGCTTTGTACAATCAGAGAAAAGGGAACAACTGGGCCCCCAGAGCAAGCAAAGTGCGACAGAGGCCAGGAAAAACTCCCCTGTGGGAAGAAACTTAGAGCAGATCCAGACTCCAGAGGGCCGTCATCTGCCTATGACCAATATTAAACAAAGATGTGTTTCTTTTATGGGAGTTACATTTTGGAATGGGCTCAGTGATGATTTGAAAATGTCGATTTTTTTTTTTTTTTTTTTTTAATATTAAAGGTCAAAATATTTCATGATCATAAGGATAAGCAATTGACTTGGGAATAATTGAAGAGGAATAATACAAAGCATATTTTGTTTTGTTGTTTGTCTTTTTCTTGTTGTCTCTGTATTACTAATATTCTGGGTAATATTATGGACTCTACAGATTGGGCAAAAATAAGTCTCGGCTACTGGCAACCTACTTCCTTTTTTGGTTTACAGAGTTGTTTTATTTTTGTTGTGAGCATATATGTTGTGCAAATTCATCATGTTGTTGACCAGGTTACATTTCATAAACGTACTATAAAACACTTATTTATCATCGGCATTTTTTCATAACATGTTAATATCTTGTTTCTCCGTTTTATTCCATCTTTATTTGCACTTCTTTTCATTCAATATTTTTACTTCTCTTTGCACTATTTTTTGTTGCTGTAATGATGCAAATTTCCCCGATGTAGGATTAATAAAGGCGCTCTATTCTATTCTATTCTATTCTATTCTACTTTTGTCCGTGGAGTGCATTTCAATCCTCTGCCCTTATTTCTTTATTCAGAGACACAATGGCAACACCGTCCCCTCTTTCCAAGGCCAACACAGCCTTCGCTCTGGACTTGTTGACAAAGCTGAGTGACGAGGACAAGACCAAGAATGTCTTCTTCTCCCCCTTCAGCATCTCGTCGGCCCTGACGATGGCGCTGCTGGGGGCCCGAGGCAACACGGCTCAACAGATGTCAGAGGTAACCCAGTCGCACACACTTGGGCTCAAGACAAGTTGTCTTTGGGTGAAGTTAGTGACTTGGTGAGTTGGTTAAGGACATGTGCCCTCAGCAATATACTGGCCTGCACAATCTCCATGCGGCACATCACCCGTTTTTATGCACCACACACCAAAAAAGGTGAGATAGATAGATTGATATATAGTGTATGCACTGTATATCTGCTGTATATCGAGCACTCAGGGGTTTCCCTTGACAACATTGTGGCAAAAGTTGGAAGCATCAGCAATGTCATTGAAATGCATTGATTCTGTGTTGTTTCTGGACTTTTCCTCCACTAACTTCGTACAGACACAAGTTTTCAAGTCTTTGTGGTTTGCATGTGTGTGTGTGTGTGTGTGTGTGTCAGACTTCAAAGGTCTAGTGTGTAAAATTGTGTCATCTAATTTGCATAATTGACCATTTGTACTTGATCACAATGGATGCTGTAGGGGAGGAAAAACGTGGGAGAGAGTTAAAAACACCTTAAATAAATATATATTTTTTAATTATATTAAATATATTTACTATAATCTATCCAATATTATTTTCATGAACATAGTATTGTTTTATATGATTGACATTTTCTGGAATTGTGTCTAAAAATGGTTGAGTTGTGTTTCAAAGCGCAGTATGGTAGATTAGTGAAGAGGTTTGGCTCGTCGGAGCCTCACGGCTGCTTTTGAGTGTCGCATATCTTTAGCTCTTAGTTTTAGCCACCTTATTTCAGATAATTGTTGTATGTGTGAGTAAAATGCAGTGATTGCCCAAGACTGCCGCGTAAGGCACGGCTTGACTCGCAACTCGTGACTACTTTGGGGCAGGGAGGAGCTCGTGGCAGCACCCGCTGCTCGCTGACAACAGCTGAGGAACAATACGTGCTTTCATGTCGGTCTCCAAAATACCAGGAAAGTCTCCAATAACACAAGGAAAAGTCAACAGATTTTTGACAAATTTGACAAAAAACAAAAAAAAGTCGCCATGGGGAGTTGGAAAGTCACCAGATTGAATGAGAAAGTCGGCAAGTTGACAACACTGCTCTGTATCAACTCTGGGCATTTTGGGGCAATGAGGGGAGCCAATAGGAGACGTGAGTGGATGTACTTGTGCCGACTTGCTCAGCCCCATTATGTTTGTTTGTGAAGCAGAAACGATATTGCAACATCAAGTGGACATGTTTAGAACAGCAGATTCTTTCATAGAAAAATTGCGGTTTTTATACTTTGCAAAATCATCTTGCAGGCCGGAAAAACCCTGGTCTGTATAAGTCTTTGTAACTCTCTTGGGGGCCCCTGCAACATCTCCCTCTGTACCTCAAGCCATCTTTGGTGGACATATGACCCTGACACAAAGACACACAGATTCTGCAAAAGAGAAAATAAGCAATCAGCCTACAGGGATGCATTTCACACCATCCACTAATACTAAATTTAAACAATGCGTGGTGGTTTTTGTCAAGACCGTGCTTCTGCAAAATCTGCGCTGTGCTGCCTCAAAGGCAAGGAAGCTCTCACATACTCACCCCCTGTAATAGTACCTTATTTCAGAGGACATCTGTTCTTTTTTTACTTAGGTATTTAGTCTCATCAACCAAAATGCTGAAAGCTTCACTTTGGGCAACTTCACGAGTTATTGAAGTGCAAACCATTTCTAGGACACAATCAATTATTTCATTTTGTGTGCCATGCCCAAGATATGTTGCATTTATTTGGCTTGTAATTTTTCTTTTGACAGTGGGATTGTGTTTGGCTAGCAGTTCCATAATAGAGAGAAAATTTCCTTTATCCTCACCTTCTGATTCTGTATGTACTCTCTGTGCTATGTTCTGCATAGCTGTGAGGAGCAGGGTTTCTCCAGCAATTTTAATGTACTCTCTATTTTCCTTCACTAATTTATTATATTTTGCATTGAAGGAGGCTGAAAGAGAGGATGTGCTTGCAGGGCACTTTTCATTCTCTGCCCATGTAAACATTGCATTAGTATGTGCTTCAGGTTTGGCATGGCCTAAAAGTCCCCCATCTTTGAATGGGTAATGGAATGGTAATGTAAATACTGTATCACCTGAGGAGGGGAGACTGAAGTGCCGGCAGGCATAACAGTAGGCAGAGTCTTTACTCTGAGAGTATTCCAGCCATTTATGTGTGTTGTACCAGTCTTTTGACAAGCCAAGCAGAAGATGGCAGACCTCCCTGAGGAAAGGATGTTGCCAGACAAGGCTCCTTTTACAGATGTTGGAGTGGATTATTTCGGCCCCCTGGAGGTCAAAAGAGGAAGAAGCCTTCACAAAAGGTATGGAGTGATTTTCACCTGCCTGACCAGTTGTGCTGTGCACCTGGAGGTGGCACGTAGGCTGTGTCTCAATTCAGGTTCTGCACCCTTGAGGCCGAGTGTCCTCCGTCTGAAGGAAGCGTTCTTAGACTTCCCAGCCTAGAAGGACGGACCAAACCCCGCCTCCTCGGTAACCACACGGGACGGTCTAGCCTTCGGCGTATGTCCTCGTTTTGTCACCGCCGTTCCCTCCGGCTGGCCAACCCCTGTGTCAACTTTGAGGTCCGATAATGGCGCCAATTTCGCTGGAGCCAACAAAGAGTTGAAACAAAATCTTGCGGAGTTGAATAATGAAAAAATCCAAGGTGTTTTAATTCAAGATGGGATTAAATGGAGTTTTAATACACCAACAGCCTCACATCAAGGTGGCATTTGGGAGCGTTTCATTCATTCAGTAAAAGGCAAACTCTCTTCTCAATAAGTGGACAAAACACAAATCGTGTTCCAACCTGCATCTCCACTCTTCTGTTTGGCTTTTGTTTTCTCATGGTTTCAAGTTACACTTTTAAAACCAAAGTCTGCCAAATGAAACTGACTATCATGCCCTCAAATCAGTCAACCAGCGTGTCTAGGACAAGTCATCACCCCACACACCTAGAAAATGCAGGCTGCGGCTGATAAACCAGTCAGTCAAAGTAAAGTTTCATTAATTCTTGATTTATACTTTTGGCAGTGCCAGTTGAGTAAGCTCTGTTTACAGATATCTGTTAGTTTGGGTGTGTCACTTTGAAAGAATAAAAGCGGGTGTCTTTACTTGGAAGTTGTGCGCAGAAATCTCACAACCTTTTCCAAGATTGCAAGGCTGCAAGACGGAGAGAAAGTAAGTTTCATTCCATTAGTTTATTATCTTACTTTTTTAAGATTTAAGATTTTTGCAAACTCCATGCCAAACTTCCAGAGGTAACACAAAACCAACCTGGGGCACAAGCGATGAACTTAAGATGGAAGCTATTACGATAAACTGGACCATGACCATGGAGGAGGAGGCTTGGCGTTTCATTTGAATATGGAATAAAACAAAAATGCAACACTCTCACGTCCTGTTAACTAAAGGTTAAGTGCACCTGGCCAGTTCTCAGTTCAATGTGCTGGTACAGGAAACACTGATCCTGCCAAGTGCTACTTGGAGCTTGGGTCGACACAGGTGTAACATGATAGCAATTTGTGTGCAAGTCCTGAACGTTGCATGACAGCTTGCTTGTAAACCAACAATTTTCAAGGAAAATTCATGGAGAAACGAGGTCCTCATGCTTAGACAGCAACCTAGCTAAAGTTTGATCAGTCAATTGACAGTTTTAATGCATTTCTGTAACAGTTGCCTTCTCTCTTCACAGGGGTTAAAAGCTAAAGATAGTCCAGATGATGTTAGCGCTGGCTTTAAGAAACTACTGAGTGAGCTGAACAAGCCAGGGGCTCCGTATGCTCTCAGTGTTGCCAACCGACTGTACGGGGAGCAGTCTTTCCATTTCCTCAAGGTGTGTGTGGCATAAGCACGCATACAAGTGTGTGAATATATATATATATGTATATATATACATATATATATATATATATATATATATATATATATATATATATATATATATATATATATGTATACATATATATGTATATATATATATACATATATATATATATATATATATATATATATATATATATATGTATATATATATATATATATATATATGTGTGTGTGTGTGTGTATATACAGCAAGTACTACGGTGAGCTGGAGTCTGTGAATTTCAAGAGCGAATTCGAAGCAGCAAGACTGAACATCAACAACTGGGTGGAGGAACAAACTCAAGGTGTTTTTTTTCTAGAAATGTATCAAATGTTTTCCTTAATTTGTGAAACATCACAACTCATCCATGTCCATGCTATCTTTCAGGAAAAATAAAGGATTTGCTGGCTAATGGTGTGTTGGATAGCACGACCAAGCTGGTGCTGGTTAATGCCCTTTACTTCAAAGGCACCTGGGAGAAGATATTTAAGGAGAGCAACACTTGCGAGGCCAAGTTCAGAATCAACAAGGTACCACCGATCAGTGAAGTGACATCTGCATATATATATAGGGAAAGGTGGTGGACAAATTCCAGTTTTCAATCTCAGGAATGGCTATCCCATCCATCACGGAGCAAACTGTCAAGAGCTTGGGGAAGCTCTTTGACGCTACCTTGAAAGACTCTGCTGCCATCCAGAAGTCTACCGAAGAGCTAGGAGGGTGGCTCACAAAGGTGGACAAGTCCGGCCTGCCTGGCAGATTCAAAGCTTGGATCTACCAGCATTCCATCTTGCCCAGAGTCTTGTGGCCTCTCCTTGTGTATCCAGTCCCAATAACAACGGTGGAATCGCTTGAAAGGAAGATCAGCAGCTTTCTGCGGAGATGGCTGGGTCTCCCTCGCAGCCTCAACAGCGCTGCCCTGTATGGGTCAAGCAACACCTTGCAGCTACCATTCAGTGGGCTTACTAAAGAATTTAAGGTGGCACTTACAAGAGAAGCCCTACAGTACAGGGATTCCAAAGACTGCAAGGTCTCATCAGCTGGGATCGAAGTGAGGACAGGAAGGAAGTAGAAGGCAGCCAAGGCAGTGGAGGTGGAGTCCTGCCTAAGGCAAAAGGCACTGGTGGGGGTCGTGGCGATCGGAAGAGCAGGCTTGGGATACTTTCCAAAGACCCAAGTCAGCCAGGCCCTGGGCAGAGACAGACACCAGCTACTCAAGGAAGAGGTCCGAGCAGGCCTGGAAGAAGAGCGAGTGGGCAGAGCAGTGGGACTCCGGCAGCAGGGAGAATGGACTAGGTGGGAGGGCACGTTGCAGCGTAAAGTCACCTGGTCTAACATCATGCACGCAGACTTCCACTGCGTCCGGTTCCTGGTGCAGGCAGTGTACGATGCCCTCCCTAGCCCAGCAAACCTCCATGTGTGGGGAAAGAGTGAGACACCTTCATGCCCCCTTTGCTCTGGAAGAGGCTCCTTAGAACATCTCCTCAGCAGCTGCCCAAAGGCCCTGGCCGATGGTCGCTACCGTTGGCGTCATGATCAGGTGCTCAAGGCAGTGGCTGAGACTATAGCCTCAGCCATCAGCAGCTGCAACAACATCGCGCTCCGAAGAAGGCAATCCCCTTCATCAAAGCAGGAGAGAGACCCCGGGCAGGTCCACCGAAAACAACAGGCCTCCTCCACACAGCTTCTGATTGGCACCTGCTCGTCGACCTGGGAAAACAGCTGAGGTTCCCCAAGCACATAGCTGCAACATCGCTCCGGCCAGACATGATCATCACCTCTGAGGCTTCGAAACGCCTGATCATGCTGGAGCTTACAGTTCCCTGGGAAGAAAGGATCGAAGAAGCCAACGAGAGGAAACAATCTAAGTACCAGGAACTAGTGGAGGAGTGCCGGGGCAGGGGCTGGAGGACATTCTATGAGCCCATAGAGGTTGGCTGCAGAGGCTTTGCAGGACGCTATCTCTGCAAAGCACTCAGCCGTTTGGGTGTTTCAGGGGCGGCCAAGAAGAGAGCCATCCAGTCCGCAAGTGAAGCTGCAGAGAAAGCCACAAGGTGGTTGTGGCTGAAAAGGGCAGACCCGTGGGTTGCTACTGGGACGCAAGTCGGGACTTGATCACCCAGGCTGGGTCGCCTGGTGGGAGGGTATCTGATGTTGCAAGACCCGAAATACCCGATGAGCCCAGGAATCACATCACTGATGATACGGTCCCAGTGCATCCATGAGATGTTTCTTTAAAGATGTATATATATATATATATATATATATATATATATATATATATATATATATATGTATATGTATATATATTGTCATAACCCGGCTCACAATATGTATATATATATATATGTGTGTGTGTGTGTGTGTGTGTGTGTGTGTGTGTGTGTGTGTGTATAAAAAGAGAGAGAAGAGAGAGATAGTTATTTTTTTTCATTTCTTGATGAACTGGCAGCGGATAGGTGATCGGCCCAGACGAGCTAAAGGCAATCAGATGGACCAGTGACAGGTGTGTCAAGGGAGCAGGGGTAGTCCCTCCCAGGCCAGCTGCCAGACAGGGGAGACAGAAGACAACATGAAGGGTGGAGGGGAAATAGGAAAAACAACTGCAGATCCCAACCGATACCCTTCAAACGCTGCAGTTTAAACCCTACGATAAACATCACTGCAAAAGGTGATTTCACATAGTTCCTTCATGTTAACATATTTTTGTATTTCCTCCTTGGAGAATGACAAGAAGCTGGTGAAGATGATGTTCCAGGAGGATAAATTTCCCTTCACCTTCATTCCTCAAGTCAACTGCCAGGTCCTAACAATTTCTTGCTATTTATGAGCCGCCAGAAATACCGATTTCTGATCAGAAAAAAAAGGAATTACAACAATCATGCTTGAAATGCTCCCTTGAACAGATCCTGGAGTTGCCTTACAAAGGAAAAGATCTCAGCATGTTCATCTTTTTACCTCAAGAAGTAGCGGACGGTACTACAGGCCTAGAGAAGGTGGGACAGAAGCTTCGACATACATTTGAAAAAATAAAATAAAATAATGAGACATTCAGAAAAGTGATAAAGTCATTCAAATATTCAAATCAACCACCAGCTGGAGAAGGAGCTGACCTATGAGAACTTCGTGGAGTGGACTCAACCGACCAGGATGGACGTTGTCGAGGTCCAGGTGAAGATGCCAAGGTTCAAGATGGAGGAGGAGTACGGACTGAAAGACGTCCTGGTCAGCATGGGGATGGTCGATGCCTTCAGTGCCTCACTGAGCGACTTCACTGGTAGGACACTTGACTTGTTCCAAACTTGAAACAAATCTTATTCTTACTTGTATGAATGTGATTTTTATTTTTGTTCTATATCAGTGGTGTTTGACTGGTGGGCCCACAATGGGTTCTAAAATGTGACAGGGGGGCTGGAGCAGGAGCAGATGGATGGAGTGTTTTGGTGACCCACCTCAAATATATCATGAGATATGTAGAAAACATAAAAGGTGGGACAGAAGCTTCGACACACATTTAAAAAAATAAAAAAATAAAAAAATAAAAACAATAATGACACAATTTCAATTGACATTTTCAATGTCAATTGAAAATTAACCAGAACAAAGTTACAACAAAATCAGTGTCTTTGAAGCCCCACGGTATTTAGCTCTTTATTGAAATGACTCTGAAAACACTGAAAAACAGATGAAATACAGCTTTTATTTGATGACTTATACGATATATATACATATATATATATATATATATATATATATATATATATATATATATGTATATATATATATATATATATATATATGTATATATATATATATATATATATATATATATATATATATATATATATATATGAATACATGTAGAGAGAGAGAGAGAGTGCGAGAGAGAGAGAGAGATGTGTGTGTATCTACACATATACTGTAGATATATAAAGAGGAAAAGGCCAAGTGAGGAGAAATAAGAACCCACAACTTGTATGAAAAAATAAGCACCTGTGGCAACCAGAAAACTAGGTCCGACAAGGCCACCCCAGGAATTGCACCTGGAGAATTAAGTTGACCTCTGCTAGATTAATTACAAAACAAAGGGAGGCACACAAGTTTATTTATTTTTTTACCAACGAAGCTTAGAGACGTGGTTCCATGCAACAACAAAAAAAATCTTTATTACAGCACTCAAATCATTTCACGATAAAATATACCATAGGGGAACAAGGGAAGAATATTCAACATAAAACCAATTAACAGACAATCACATCAATTTGACAATAACAACAGCAACAATAAACATGACAACCATAAGCAAAAAAAAAAATAAAAAATGAAATAAAGTAAATCCCTCAATCCCACAGTTCAGAATAAAAGAGAAACTAAACCTGGCTAACACGGGTGCCTCTGAGAGGTAGCTATGCCCAAACGACCCAACGTGGACAGCGGCTGCAGCGCCCGAGCGTGCCACAGCAGGAGGAAGCGGAGGGGGCAGCACAGTCACACCGATCCCAGCGTCCACCACAAAGCCTTCCATGTAGTTGGACCGTATGCGAGGTTTCGGAGCGATTTCAGCCTCGCAAAGCAGCACCCCTGCCGGCCCTATAATGCCACACAACGTTTAACAAATAATACCAGGAGTCCTACTACTAACTTTATATCAAAGCACAGTCACTCCATAATGACATGGTTGTTTTTTTGGTCAGACCATTTAAGTGAATTTGGATCGTTGTGTGTCGCAGCACAGTGGTTGAGACTCACTGGTTTAGATTATAATGCAACACATTTGTCAAATATATCTCCCTTTTTGCCTCCTCTCTGACAGGCATGTCTCCAGTCCACGGCCTGTTTATTTCAAATGTGGTCCACAAGGCAATTGTCGAGGTCAATGAGAAGGGAACAGAAGCTGCTGCTGCAACTGGTGTGATCATCAAACAACAGATGTACATACCTCCAAAAAAGTTCACTGCAGACCACCCCTTCCTGTTGTTCATTCAACACAACCCCTCCAGGAGCATTCTCTTTGCTGGCAGATGCTGCAACCCAGAGTGAGATCTGCAGCTCTGTGGGTGATTTTAATCTGTACGCTACGCCTCTTTCAGCATTGTTTTTTTTTGTTTGTTTGTTTGTTTTTTCCTTAGCGGCAGCCGGTCATTTTTTTCGCGAAATAAATACGAAACGATAGAACAAATAAAAAAAATGCTTTGAAGGCTTGTGAACGAGCCGAGGACGTGCAGACAACGCAGCGTTTGTTTACAACACAGGCAGAAGTACAGCTTCTTCTTCTTCCACTACTCTTTCCAGAAAATGAGCAACTCCGCGCATGCCCAAATGATTCATTCTGAATAAACACTTTTCTGGCAAACAACAATAAAGACATGAATTGCCCTGATTGAAAACTCATTTACTGATGCTTGACTCAATAAACTCAGTGTGTGTGCGCGTGTGTTTGTGTATATATGTATACTTTATTAGCTTAATAATAAGTGATAGGGCTTGCTGTCTTAGTCTAATAATTTTAATCAACGTTGGATAACATTGTACTCATGGGCGTGGTAGTGGGGGGGAAAATGGACCTGAGTACCCAGGGCCCCAGCAGGGAGAGGGGCCCATGAAAATCCAGAATTTCTTTTTGTGTGTGTGTGTGTGAGGTTTTTGTTTCAAATGAATTGGGCCCTTCAATTAATTGGTGTTATAAATTATTTCAAATGTATTGATAACATCAACTGAGAGAATGAACAGTCCTCCAACCATTTTGGACATTCTGGGACCGTCGACAGCATCAGTGAGCCCAGATTGAATGACTACTTGAGTGCGAGACATCATGCTGCCCAAAAAACACAAGTTGGGGTGCCAAAAGAGGAAAGAAGAGTTGTTGGTATATATATATATATATATATATATATATATGTATATATATATATATATATATATATATATATATATATATATATATATATATATACATATATATATATATATATATATATATATATATATGTATATGTATATATATATATATATATACATATATATATATATATATATATATATATATATATATTAGAGCTGTCAGTCGATTAAAAAAAAATTTATCCGATTAATCGCATGGTTTTCCATAGTTAACTCACGATTAATCGCAATTCTTTTCCCATTTTTTTTTAAATAATCATATCAACATGGGAGTAGGCAAATACTTGCTTTCTGCAAATGCAGCATGTTTATTCGTGTTGGAGCAATGACAAGTACTACTAACAAAACAAAAGATGCACAGGTTTGTGTCATTCAGTTGTGTGTGTGTGTGTGTGTGTATTTGTTTAATCTCTCTCGCACTCTGATACAATGTACTGACAAATATAACATACAAATATGAAATTAGTTTATTTTGAAAATTCACCGGATTTTCTTGTTTGTTTTTTGTTTTTTTGAGCGACTTCCTCCACAATTGACGAGGATCGCTCGCGGCTCGCGCACAAAATAGAGCAGGCGCCGAAACGACAACTGCATGGCGCGAGCCGCACGCCTGTTCGCGTCTAGTGTGAACCACCACATTGATTAACGTGGGCGCTGAATGGAAGCCCTCGGCACTTCGCTTCCACGTCCAGTGAACTGACGTTAAATGCATGGCACGATCCGCGAGGGAAGCCACACGCCTGTTCGCGCCTGGTTTGAACTACATTGATTAACATGGTAGCCGAATGGAAGCGCTCGTTACAGTAAATGCATATCACTTTTGTCCTCTCAAGACTGCCATCTGGCACTGCGGTCAAGCCAGCCAACAGTTCGGCAAAAGCGTTCGAGCGAGCAGACACTCGCTTTCTGCTTATAATAATAATAATAAACTTTTATTTGTACAGCGCTAAATCACAACCATAGGCGTCTCAAAGCGCTTTATACAATCAGAGAGAACCAACCGGGCCCCCGGAGCAAGCAAGATGCGACAGTGGCTGGGAAAAACTCCCCTGTGGGAAGAAACCTAGGGCAGAACCAGACTCCAGAGGGCCATCATCTGCCTATGAGTAGTTGGGGTGAAGTAGAAAGATAGAGGAGAGACAGAGAAAGAGAGAAAGGAGCAGAGTGAGCCAGGGTGGCAGACAGGACAGAGTGAAAAACAGATACACCAACCAGGCAAAACGGATATAAACACAAAGAATAGGAAATAATTCAAGGCTGCTGTCCATGTGAAGTGTAAGTGTCCATGCTTTGGAAGGCAAGAGCCTAGCTCGATGGACAATCTGCTGATAGGACAAGTCCAGGTCTTAAGCGTGGTGGTGGGATGAAGCGATGACAGCAAGACCCCCAGGACAGCACAATCCAGCTCCTGGCGCAGTGGTCATCACCTGCCGGGGACACAGAGACTGCGGCAGTATCATGCATATCGAGCATACTGTACAAAGTATAATGAGAGCTTGGACAGAGTGGATAGAGTATAAGATTGATTGGGTGAGGAGAGTGATAAAGGCTCCGCCTGCACAGAGCAACGATCCCTGTAACGGGAGCGAAAGATCTCCCTCCATGGCGTAAGCCTACAGCAGCTTAACTGACAGTGGATGGAGTCTAACTATAAGCTTTAAGAAAAAGGAAAGTCTTAAGTCTACTCCTAAATAAACTAACTGTGTCTGCCCCCCTCACCGAGGCTGGAAGATGGTTCCAAAATAGAGGTGCCAGGAAACTGAAACACCTACCTCCTGATCTAACTCTAGAAATTTTTGGGATAACTAAAAGACCTGAATCCTCAGAGCGAAGGGCTCTTGGAGGATGATAAAGTTCAATGAGTTCCCTAATATAAGAAGGAGCCTGAGAATGAAGAGCTTTGTAAGTTAAAACTAGAATCTTAAATTCAATTCTAAATTTGACAGGCAGCCAATGCAAGGAAGCTAAAATTGGAGTAATATGCTGCCTCCTTCTAGTTCCGGTTAACAATCGTGCCGCAGAGTTTTGGATTAACTGTAATGTCCTAAGGGATGAATTTGGGCATCCTGCTAGTACCGAGTTACAGTAATCTAGCCTAGACGTTGTGGTGAATTCTTCTGGTGGATTCAGGTGATGTAGATGTTGAAGGAGTCTTCACTGACACAGACTTAGTTGGATAAAAACTGGTTTATTTCAAAGAAGTCAAGAGTCAGACAGGCACCATGGAAAGCCTGTGGAGGTCTCTGGGCCAGATGTGAGCAACTCCAATGATGCTTTGTTCGCATCACCTTTTATGCCTCCCAACAAGAAGAGGAGGAAGATCCAGGATATGGGGGGGATGTATGCATTCATAGTTACACCCCTAATGACCATCTGGTTTCAATCAAATAACAGTGGTAATAACAAAAACCATACATGGACAATAATTCCCCTTTTTGGGAGGAAGGCAGCAGCGGGTTCAGATTGAGTTCACATTCTGCCATATATCAAATGGTGTCATATGCATAGGAAGGCAGCAGCAGTTTCAGATACTACATATTTCCCCCCTTCGAGACTTCATAAAGTCTGGAAACAAACAGAAGATACCCACACATGATATATGTATAGCAAAGGATGTAAGTACAAATACAAAGTACAAACTTGATGAGGTAATTGTCACCTCATATATCATAATGATTATGAGCAACACTGTAAATTTGTAGAGTGTGAGAGCGAAAAACCTATCGGACAGCTATCTTTCAATCAAAGCCATCAAAACCTTCTAGATAGGAAAATTCTCTCACGGCCCCTCTGTCCTAGGCGACCACCTTACGGCCCTCCAAATCAATTCTGTAGAGAAAACCGCATTCAGGGAAAAGTTTGGCAAACACACACATGAGAAACTCAAAAACAAAATCAAAAACATCCAGGGCTTGGCTGGTCATCCCATCGGACCTACACCGTGGACCTTTCCCTGCCTAACACCCCTGTCCCTGTTCACCAAAACAAAGAAAAAGAGATTGAGTTCCCATAAGCATCTGCCTACTGATAAAATCCCCCAAATAACTTTATTCTCAAAAAAATAAATGTTGTGTTGCAATTCAGATTAATTCGGTTAATACAAATAAACACAGTGGTTAATACACAGTGGTTTCGTCGAGTTCTGTTGTTCACAGTCCCCTGATGCAGGATCTTCACATGTTCTGCATCCTCATTCAGGGTCCTCCAGTGTTCATCAGCTTATTTGAGTTTCTGAGTCCATTCTGAACATAGTTGACACCCCCACGTAGGCTCCCCAACTATTGTCCTGAAACAGAGAAAATATCTGCCAGTATCTTTTGTATACAGAACATCACAAATGTACTTCCATTACAAGAGATACATCAAACATCAAACATGAGTACACATACTATTTCCCCCCTTGGGCACTCGCCCACAAGGAAGAGAATAGAAACACAAAGTCATAAGTATCGTTGGCACAAAAACATGTAGGAACTCTCCCAGTTTTCACCCCAATAGAATCAGGTACCGCTGCTAAAAGATCATCCTGTTGATCCAATAGATTAATGTATGGCAGCCCTCTGTAAGGATCGCAAATACCGGTGTTCTCATCCATCGACACATTTCTCGATCTCAGGTCCATACCCCTTTGGAGATGGAAAAGCCAGGTCAACAAAGAAAATTGACACTCGTAAGGCAACGGCTCTGCTATTGCCTCTAGAATGGAAGGCCAAGTGCTTGGTGAAGGCACTCTTACGATGCATGGGCCCTTTCACGGATGCTTGTGATCTTACTGCATGAGTCAGCTGTTGAAACCACAAATTTTTCGCCGCGAATAGATCCGAAATCTCCAAGACAGATGAATCGAATCCAAACGCTGTCCATCTGTGATTACGTCTCGCCTTGGCACGCGAAGTTTTGTGTTTGTGATCACGTCCCGCCTTGGCACGCGAAGTTTTGTGTCGCCCTTCTGAATCCCGTAAGGCTACTCCCAGGTCAATTTGCTTCGGAATAGATTCGGTCGTAACAACTGTAGTTGTCACAGTCGTAGGTTGAACCACACTGTCATCTTTTGGAGACAGAGTCGTCTCCGCCCGTCGCGTTGTCATCGTCGGAATAGTAACAGCTTGTAACGTGACATGAGTACTTAAAGATGTAGTCAACAGCGTCATAGTCTGCTGAGTAGTAATTAGTGAAGTTGTGGTCTGTAAAGTTGAACATTGGTTTGATTGGATTGCATCGATGACACCTGACCAGGTTGACCTGTCATGACCACTGCTTGTGTTTTCTCTTTGCATTTATTATCGCCTAGCAGCAACTGATTGAGTTTTCTGAGAGTCTCCTGCTCTTGAGTTTTCAGGTCAGACTCCTTCTTACGAAAAAGTTCAACTTGATGGGCAATGTGATCAATGTACACACTTTTGACCATGCCGCCGAGACCAACCACCTCTGCTAATTTACTGCGTACTGCCAGTGGCAGTCCCTGTTGGATTTTAGTCCGCACAATAGATTGTTCCATTTGATTAGCGTCGGGGTCATTGCCGGTAACGTTTCTCCAAGATTGGAGAGCTCTTGGCACATAAGCTCTGGGATTCTCATGATCTCCCAACGGCTCTATTAGAATGTTATCAGGGTGTACGTTTGTTGGGAATGCATCACGCAACGCACTCCAAAATTGACCTCTATATGCAGCAAATAATTCAGCATCATTTACCACTGTACCTATGAAGCGAAGCATCCTAGCCTTCTGCAAAAGTTCCTCCATAGCAGGGACACCAATGAGACTAGCTAGATAGCTTGATGTCACCCACTGCAGACTGTGTGCCTACCATGAGCTCCTCTAATTTTGAAATCCAAGGATGTGCCCCATCCTGGAGAATCGGTAGCTTCTCCAATATGTCTGACATGTCCGAATTTTGCCAAGGTTTATATTCAAAGTTTTGTCCGCGAACGACCACTGGGCACATTTTAGCAGATGCTTCTATTTTTCTTGAACGCAAGGCATAGCCTGATTGTTCCCTATGGAAAGATTTTTCTATTGACTCTAAGTCTCTCAATTGCCTTTCCAGTTTTCTACAGACCTCTGGAGTTTTGGCCTCACAGATGTCTGAACGACATTGCACTATTTTCTTTTCAAGTGTCCTGAGTGTGTGATCAAAGTCGGGATCATCTTCACTGTCAGATTCTGAACTCTCATCAGAGGGATCTCGATTTATTTTCTTCGCTTTCCAGAGTTTAGATCCTAGTTTTTCCGCTCTGGCCAGCATCTTTTTAATGGCAGGATCGTAGCCACCAATGGCCTCTCCCGAGTCACTGTCACTATTATCCAGCTCCAACTTTCTCATTTTACCCTCTAGCTTCCCCACTGCTGTATTTTTAGTTTTCGTGGAAGGATACATTTTCACCGTTGTTTTTGCTTTCCCCGTCTCGAGTATTTCGTCCCGGTCATCTTTAATACTGTAATTACCTTTTTGCTTGATTACTGGAAGCTGTGGATAAATGTCAGCGTACTCCGCTTCCTGATAAGATGGCGGATTTTTCACAGGAGCAGTATGCGAGAAAGGAGTATTGATTTTTTCCAGTAGTGTCGCTGTTGACTCTGTGGCTTTGGCGATTACTTCCATAGCCACTTTATCTTTCCCTTCAGCCGCAGCTCTCAACTTTTGTCCCTCATCCTCAAAAAGCTGCAACATTGCGAGTTCAATTTGTCTCTTCTCAGCACGTGATCTACCTTTTTTACCTTTCTTCTCTTTAGCTTTGTATGCGGTAATGAGCACGCTCATTGTTTTGATCACATCCGAATTGAAAGTACCTTCAACTGGCCAGGGTCTCTCAATATCTGGCCAACGCTTGTTCCACTTCTTAGAGGCTTCTGGTAAACCTTTAACAAGAGGATTATTTTTCTGCATCACCTCAAGTGGTGTTATGGGTTTAGCAACGACCTCCGTCATTTTCGTCTTTCGCGGGGTTTATCTACTGTAAAAAAAAGGAACTGAAAGGTTTCCGATATGGGCTCTCAATCTAAAAAAATAAACTCAGTTATGAATTCTAAAAAATTGACCCTTAATTTTCAAAAACAGAGATAACAAAGGTAAAGCAAGATGATATGCACCGAGCTAGAAAAAGACAAAAGATTCAAAAATGACCTGTAAAAAATCAGTGTATGCAAGAATAGTTCGGAATGTGTATAAACGTATTTTATGTCCTTCCGAACCTGTTCAAAAGAAGGCCACAAGAGAACAAGCGTAAATTCCAAACCATAAAAAATACATGTATATATAAATTTCACTCGTCTTAAATGCAAGACCTCTATGCCGTCACCAACAGGGCAACTCGTCCTCCTGTCTGCCTCCAAAGGATCCAGGTTCAGATGAATCACAAATACAGAAAAGGAAAAGAGAAAAAATTAGATAATAAATAAACTGGTGAAATTCTCTAAAGAAAACACAAAGCTTATTTACTTTTTATTATTAATTACTGAGTAATCATTATTTTAGTTTATAGAGTTATAAACAATTATTATCAAATTATAAACAGCCATCAACAAAAGTTAATAAACCGCTCTATTATAGCCAAACCGCTCTATCATATCAGACCTACTCCCCCCTTTTTTTTTTTTTTTTTTTATCTGAAAAACTGTGAGGAGGGGGTGAGGAAAAAGAATAACCCCCACTTGTAGGAGGAGCGAACAAGCCCCGCCCCTCGAGGCAGGGAAGAACTTCCAGTCCACACTTGACCACCGAAGGTGAAACACCCCACTCAGCTCCTTGGGAGCCAGGCACACCAACCCCTGACTGACCACACAAAGAAAGACCACGCCCTAGTCCAAAAAACCTCCAAGGCCAAAATAACCCAAAATGAACTAAAAGAAAATGCACACAATCCTTATGAGAAAAGAAAAAAACCCACAAAATCACCCAATCCTGAAACAAACAAAAAGAAAATTCTTTATTTCCACACGTTTCTTTATCTAGCCCCCCTTGCACGCACTCACAGCCAGCACATTCAACGCATATGTGTGTTGGTGCAACAGAAAGTCACTGATGAGGCTCCTCTCTTCACCACCTCAACAGAGACCTCCAAAAATGTTACCTAAGCAAAAAGTCCTCATTTGGGCTCATAGAAATTAACTTCAAGATATTCTAAAAAGTCCTCATTTGGGCTCATAGAAATTAACTTCAAAATATTCTAATAAACAATAAAACGTTCTAGCTGGGGCTCATAAGTTAACTAGGTGTTGAAAGACATATGTCCCTCTAAACACCTTATTTTCAGTCTATGCAAAAGTCCCCAGGAGGCTCATAAACTTAACAATGAGGGAATCAGCTCAACCTCTCCACATACACCACTATATTTCTAATATCAGCTCTAACACAGGTGATGTAAAACTTCAAACTTCCAACTTCTCCACACACAAAGAACATCAAGACAGACACACAGAGAACAAAAATCCCAGTCACTCCTCCTCTCATACACACACACACACACGCACATCCCCTCAAAAGAAAAACACAGACAACGGTACCCGACAGAAATAACACAATCACACACTCCTAACCGGCATATCAACTACGGCCGCAAAGAAAAAGACTACAGCATAAAAATTATGCAAACTAAATTTGTGCTACCTTGAAGTGTGGATATCAGATCAAACGGCATCAAACATCACTCGTCAGCATATGCCAGAGAGGTCATTTACAACCTGATATTTAACCCACAGTTCCAGCTGCCCGAAAGCTGCTGACCAGAATATCCCTAACGGACATCCAGGATTTCACGGCCACGTATGCTAGACGGCCTCCCAGAGGGCTTAGGTCAAATCCCGCGGCAGCTTGAGCGAACGTCCCAGACGCTCAAAACACGTGCACAAATAAAACACTTCACTAAACAGTGAACTTCTTGGGGGAGCCGTAAAATAACAAACTTCACTAAAGAGCGAACGTCCTGGAGGAGACTTAAAACAACAAACTTCACTAAAAAGCGAACATCCTGGCCACCAATCCAACCTACACGTCACTGAAAAGCGACTTTCCAGGGGAACTCCACCAAACCAACCTACACTTCGCACGCCGGCGACTTTCCAGGGGAACTAAAACAAAAATCTTCGCATATCAGCGAACTTCCCAAGGTATCCTAAAACATTTAAAATAATAAAAAAAGAATTTTGACAAAGGGTCCTACAACATCAACACCCAAATCCACACCAACCCAAATGATCTTTATACAGTGTGACCAGACGACAGCCAGCCAAAGGCCTAACTGAACCAGTTAGGCCTAACACTCCTAAGATAAAAGGAACATTGCGCATTATTACCTTTTGTCGACAAGGAGAAGCAGCCAGGCCAAGGAAGCAGATGGCGACAGCGTCAGCAGCCACAGCAGATCCTGTTCGTGACGCCAAATTTGTGGTGAATTCTTCTGGTGGATTCAGGTGATGTAGATGTTGAAGGAGTCTTCACTGACACAGACTTAGTTGGATGAAAACTGGTTTATTTCAAAGAAGTCAAGAGTCAGACAGGCACCATGGAAAGCCTGTGGAGGTCTCTGGGCCAGATGTGAGCAACTCCAATGATGCTTTGTTCGCATCACCTTTTATGCCTCCCAACAAGAAGAGGAGGAAGATCCAGGATATGGGGGGGATGTATGCATTCATAGTTACCCCCTAATGACCATCTGGTTTCAATCAAATAACAGTGGTAATAACAAAACCATACATGGACAATAATTCCCCTTTTTGGGAGGAAGGCAGCAGCGGGTTCAGATTGAGTTCACATTCTGCCATATATCAAATGGTGTCATATGCATAGGAAGGCAGCAGCAGTTTCAGATACTACAACGTAACAAAAGCATGGATTATTTTTTCCGCATCTTTGAAGGACAAAAAACTTTGAATTTTGGCAATGTTTCTTAAGTGGAAGAAAGCTGACCTCCCTACATTCTGTATATGAGAATTAAAGGTCAGGTCCTGATCAAAAGTGACTCCTAGGTTCCGCACAGTAGAACTGGGTGTCGTACCAAATAGACCACTTTGTCCATCAAAGACTCTGTCCCTACTCTCTCGCGATCCAAATATAATGACCTCAGTTTTGTCGGTATTAAGCAACAGGAAATTCTGTGTCATCCAAGTTCTGACATCACGAAGACAAGATTCCAATTTGGCCAACTGATGAGCCTTGTTTGCCTTAAAAGAAAAGTACAACTGTGTGTCATCTGCGTAAGAATGGAAACTGATGCTATGCTTTCTGATGATGTCACCAAGAGGTGACATGTAGATGTTGAAGAGGAGTGGCCCAAGTACAGATCCTTGCGGGACACCATGACTAACCCTCCTACGTTCTGACGAATGATTATGAACATGAACAAACTGAAAACGGTCAGACAAGTAAGATCCAAACCAGTCCAAGGCGCGATCCTTGATGCCGATAGTATCTTCTAATCTCCTAAGAAGAATGCTGTGGTCAACTGTATCAAATGCTGCACTGAGATCTAGGAGGACCAGAACAGAGAGAAGACCTTTGTCAGATGCACACAAGAGGTCATTACTTACCTTAAGCAATGCAGTTTCAGTGCTGTGACCAACTCTGAAGCCAGACTGAAAAGCCTCAAGTAGATTGTTGTCGTTCAAGAAGTCCACAAGCTGCCTAGCAACAACTTTTTCTAAGATCTTGGAGAGAAACGGAAGGTTTGAGATTGGCCTATAATTTGAAAGCACACTCAAGTCCAAATTGGGTTTTTTGATCAGAGGCTTAATTACAGCCACCTTGAAAGCATGAGGGACAAAACCTGTTGATAGAGAATGATTAATAATTCTAAGAATGACACAATGAAGCAATGGGGAAACCTCCTTGAGAAGCCTGGTTGGAATTGGGTCCAGAAGACTGGTGGTCGACTTAGCAGAGGAGACAAGAGAATCAAGTTCCGAGAGTCCAACTTGCTGAAAACTCCCGAAATACACACTGGGGTTGCCATGTTGAGAAAGATCTGCCATGTGACCTGTGGAAGACAAAGAAGACAAAGAAGACGAGGAATTCCCAATCTCAGTTCTGATACCTTCTACTTTTTGCTGGAAGAAGTTCAGGAAATCATTGCTTGACAGGCCAGTAGGGACGCATGGCTCAACACAATGATGGCTCCTCGTCAGCTTAGCAACTGTACTAAATAAAAACTTTGGGTTGTTCTTGTTAGAGTCAATAAGAGCAGAAAAGTAGGAAGTTCTACTGATACGCAGGGCCTTTTTATAGGACCTAAAGCAATCCTGCCAAGTCTTGAAGGATGAAGCTGAAGCTGTTTTTGACGAACGCCAAGTTCTCTCAAGCCTTCGCAAATTTTGTTTTAATTTGCGAGTAGAGGAAGTAAACCAAGGGGCTGATCGATCCTGCCTTTTCATACTTACCTTATAAGGGGCAAGATCATCCAATGTTGATTTCAGAATACAAGAAAAGCAATCTGTCAAGGAGTCTAGATCAAGATCAGTCAAGTGGGTGGGGGGAGAGGCCGGAAGCATGTCAAGAGGTACAAGGGCATCAAGCAGATCAGGAAGCCTCTCCTTAAATTCAGCAACAACAGAGTCCGAAATGTTTCTACTCATTATAGACCTTGCTTGGGGAATGTGATCCGCTACAATAAAGCCGAAAGTGATCAGAAAGTGGTCAGACAAAATGTCGTTTCGGGGAAAGATTGTCAGCTGCTCTACACCAAGTCCAAAAGTGAGCACAAGATCCAAAGTATGACTATGCTTATGAGTGGGTACATTCACAACTTGAAGGAAGCCTAAGGAGTCGAGGATAGATTTGAAATGAGAACTCACAATGTCGACATGAATATTAAAATCTCCAATCACTATGATCTTGTCTTTAGTCAATGCTAAAGTAGACAAAAACTCTGAAAATTCATCTAAGAAAGAAGAATATGGACCGGGGGGACGGTAGACAACAATGAATTCAACGGAATCCGCCTGCCTATCAGGTGACAACGAAATAGACATCGTTAAACTCTCAAATGAACTATAAATAGATTGAGCCTTGAGATTGACTAACAAATTGGAATTATAAATAGCTGCAACGCCACCTCCTCGACCACTATCACGAGCCTTATGAGTATTAATATCACTAGGAGGAGTGGCTTCATTAAGACTAAAATATTCATCTTGACGTAGCCATGTCTCTGTGAGGCCGAAAATATCAACACTATGTTCACTAATCAAATTATTAACTAAAACTGCCTTGGAATTTAGAGACCTAATGTTAAGAAGGCCACATTTCACCATTTTGTTTGTGGGAGACCCTGGAGCCACCTCCGACCGGGCCCCCTTATTTCTACAATCTATTCGAACTAGGTTACTATGATCTATTGGAGATTTGCACAGTATAAGAGGTTTGGAGGTGCGAGGGACCGACACAACTTCTATTGGAAAAGACTGGCAGGGCTTCGGGGACTTACTAACGGCAGGGGACGGCAGTGAGAGAAGCCCAGAGTAGCGTATAGGACTACAACTCTGTTGCCTGGTCTCCACCCTGGAGCGTCAGTGAGTGGAAGCTAAAATTTTAACTATATTGCTAGATAAGAGAGCTGCACCTTCCCGGGTGGGATGAATGCCATCCCTCCTAACAAGACCAGGCTTGCCCCAGAAAGGCTTCCAGTTATCTACAGTGCACACTCCTGATAGAAAACGATCGTCCCGCGTCTGCCACGTCAAAATGTTGAAAAGTTACGCCCGGTTCACACTGGACGTGGAAGCGCCGCGAAGCGCCGAGCGCTTCCATTCAGCGCCCATGTTAATCAATCAGTGCGTTTACATGCAGAGCTTAATCGGACTAAGCAATAATTCTGTTTTCTCGTCCAATCGGAGTTCTCACCTTGGTCCCCGTATCCATGCAGATGAGAAATTTGAATTATTGACGGGAACATGTCCTCCTCCCAACACTAGGGGGTGGAGTGAGTCTTTTCAGCCGGTCAGCTGCTTTCGGTTGACATATTAAATCTATTATGATATGGAACGATAGTTCATAATGTACGTGTTACTTGCTTTGCAGATAAGGTGTACCTTATTTCTTGTGCTCCTGGTTATTTTAAAAGGCAGACAAGAAGGTTGTTTGCTGTTGGAGGGCTACAACAACACTTCGATGCTACGCTTTGTGCCGTTGCTACGGACCCCAAACTCTCGTTCTTGTTGGATTCGGGTTCGGAGCAGACTGGTGGGAGAGTTTGTGTACAGGTTTTGCAAAGGAACGGTGTCTTCAGTTATACACACGCTCATTAAAGTGCGGACCGTGGAGGAAGCTGGTGCCGCTGCACGCCGTTTCCAGCAGAATAACAGCGAAATTACCAAAATAAAAACAAATCAGGAAAACATCTCTTTGCTGTGCTTTTATTTACAAAGTTAAAATTCTTCTAACTTATAAAAAATGTGAACGAAAAGGTAGAAATATAAATACGAAGGAATACGTATTTGTTCAGGGCTGCGCAAAGCCGGAGCCCTGCATTTGCTACGCTACCCTTTTAAAAAAGGTCTCTGTTGTGTGTTATTTTAATATGTCCATCTCTTTTAGAAGAGAAAGCATCGCCCCGGTCTCATCCTCTCTCCAAATGTCAACATTCTTATTCGCGTTTGCCAGGTTGTTTCGCGCCGTCTGTTTTGTTAGACGACGTAGTTGTGCGGTCATGAGTCGCGAGAGCGAGGCGTGGCGCATGCGCACTCGCATTGTCCAGTTAATAGTCCGATTAAGGCGTATACATGGCAGAGAAATTCGAATTCCAATCGCATTATCTGGGTGTCTCAATCGGAGTTCTCCGATTCCAATCGGAGTTCTCAAACTCCAATCATAATCGGAGTAAGGTGTTTACATGCACATTAGTTCTCCGATCACAATCAGACTAAGGCAATAATTCGATTTTCTCTAGTGCCATGTAAACGCACTGAATGTAGTGGTTCAGACCAGACGCGAACAGGCGCGCGGCTCGTGCCATTCATTTCAATGGAAGCGGAAGCGCCACGAAGCGGAGCGCCGACGGATTTCGCGAGCGAGGCTCCAACTGGTTCACACCAGACGCGAACAGCTCTGCGACGGTCGACAAGCGCTTCTGCTCAGCTACAGTCTTTTTTTCCCCCCCTTCTTTTTTTTTCTTTAAAAAAAAATAAATAAAAAAAATCATTTTCATCATCGCCCCCCCTCGCCCCGTAGCCAGCCCGCTCCGTAGCTTACTTTGTGTGTGTGTGTGTGTGTGTGTGTGTGTGTGTGTGTGTGTGTGTGTGTGTGTGTGTAAATAAATAGAAACTCGCACTCAGGTGTCCATCTCAAGACAAGACCTCTTTCATAATGCTCATTGACCGGCATCTCTAGGATCAAACAGACGTATTTTGATCAAGTCTTCCTCTGTGTGTGTGTGTGTGTGTAAATAAATAGAAACTCGCACTCAGGTGTCCATCTCAAGACAAGACCTCTTTCATAATGCTCATTGACCGGCATCTCTAGGATCAAACAGACGTATTTTGCTCAAGTCTTCCTCTGTGTGTGTGTGTGTGTGTGTGTGTGTGTGTGTGTGTGTGTGTGTGTGTGTGTGTGTGTGTGTTTAATCTCTCTCGCACTCTGATACAATGTACTGACAAATATAACATACAAATATGATATATGATCGAATTTGTCATTCGGTTTTTATTTTGAAATTAGTTTATTTTGAAAATTCACCGGATTTTCTCGTTTTTATTGAGCGACTTCCTGTACTATTGACGAGGATCGCTCGCGGCTCGCGCACGAAATAGAGCAGACGCTGAAACAACAAATGCATGCCGCGAGCCGCGCAACCACCACATTGATTAACGTGGGCGCCGAATGGAAGCGCTCGGCGGCGCTTCGCTTCCACGTCCAGTGAACTGACGTTAAATGCATGGCGCGATCCGCGAGGGGAGCTGCGCGCCTGTTCGCGTCTGGTGTGAACTACTACATTGATTAACATGGGCGCCGAATGGAAGCGCTCGGTGCTTCGTGGCGCTTCCGCGTCCAGTGTGAACCGGGCGTTACGTTGCTCGGAAAAATGTGTCGCCTGAGCCTCCGCCCCCTCCGTGTCCATTGGCGGAGGGAGGGCTCATTGGAAAAAAAACAAAAACAAATCGGTGTTCCTTCGGCGCGCCTGGGAAACTCTGAAATTATGAATAACTTAAGCTCGTTTTTGTCCCATTTGCCTGCATCAGCCCGTCATGATATTATTAAATTAATTGAGAGCCACCCACTATTGTTTTCTGACCACCCCCGCCGTACGTCAGTTTTGCACCATGACATAGAAGTAGAGGGACATGCCACAACTAAGCAAGCACGCACACAGAGTCAACTCTGGGAAGTTAAGAAAGAAGCTTTGGCTCTCCTTCTGACAATGCCCATCTTGATGTTAATTTGGGGTCAGGTTTTTACAGATGATAATCCCCTCGTGGTCCTGGATAGGATGCACAATCAAACCAGCCGTAGATGCGGTGGTCTCTGCTCCTGCATGACTTCAATCTCCAGATTTGCCACAGGAAGGGGTTGATAATGTGTTGGCAGATGCATTATCACGTGTACATGTGGACTAGCTGTGGAATTCTTATTTCGGGGGAACTGAGGTTTTTCTTGTTTAGTTTTGTTTGTAGGTACGTTAATAGGGTTTAGTTCTTAAGGGAGGGGGTGTTATGACCCACAGGTGGGTCTAGGTGCCTCTATGTTTGTGTCTGTCTGTGTGTGAGAGATTGGATGACGCCTTGCAGGTGCGGTCCTGGATGTCGGCTGCTGATTGGACGCACCACGGCTGAGAAGGAGGAGCAGTCGAGCCAGCCTGACGGTCATCCCTCCTCCGCTCCCAACTCTGCAGTTAGTCACTTCTGAAATGGTGTTAGAGCACGCAGCCGTAGGGGTGGGCTGCCATTTTCTTTGTCCCCTCTTTTCTCCTGTTTATTAAGTATGTAGGGAGGTTAGCCTTTCTGTATTTGGGTTCTCTTTCTTTCTTTAGTTAGTTCTTTAGGCGAGCTAGTTGGAGTTTGGTTTATTATTTTGGCCTGGGCCCACCCTGAAGCCTTTGCTGCCCACCGGTTAAGTTGTTTTGTTTATTTCATTTACTGATTAATAAAATGTTTTTTGTTGAAACTGCCAACTGCAGTGAAAAATTAATGAGGCTTGGGAGTGGGGGAAGGTGTCCCACACGTTGCGTCTCGGTCCCCCTAGACGGGACGTAACAGAGTTTTCGCCGTGACAGCAGGTTGAGCTCCTACCGTGTTACAGGTGACGTCGTCACATTAGCCTGTTCCATCCCTGCTAAATTCTTTAAATAACTACCGTAAGTAAACTTTTAAATTATAATACACTCTACACTAATTGTAATTTCCTGCCCGTGGTTCTATATTGCAACAGTTGACGGCTCATATCAGCAGATAAGCAGCAACAATCTGGGCATTGCGGGTGATTCATAAATATGTCATTTCTTATTAATTAGCCCATAAGTGTTGTACACCAGTGTGACACCAAATACTTGTTGCTGACAGCAGTGAAGAAATGACACTCTAGTGGTTCTGCACATTAGTATGTATAAATAGAGTGATTCTCTATCATTACATCACAGGACGGCGGCACTCTGACAGATTCCATGAACCTGGACACTGATGATCCAGACTCCGGTCCAGATGACACAACAGGCCACAGTGGAAACGGGTCAGAGCATGGACTGGCTGCTGAAAGGATACAGGTAGGTGGCGCTGTCATCCCAAGTTGTGTGGTGTGGAGGATCAGGGCCAAAGTTCCAGATGCTCACAGATGTGACTCTGGATTCAGGAGGAGTGTTTGAAGGCTGGACTCCCAACAGTGATTGGCTGCTGAGGACCTCTCAATCACAATCAGGTTTTTTAGTGGCTGTGAGATTGAAAGTGAGTGAACATCATTAAATAAAGAGATCCTGCAGGGTCCCAATTTGACAAGTACACTGCTAGGTGTGCTGCTTCGTTTTCGCCAAGGCCCTGTAGCGTTCATGACTGACATTGAGGGAACGTTTCATCAAGTAAGAGTTTCCAACCGGAATGTAAACTTCTTACGCTTCCTCTGGTGGCCAGATGGGGACATTACAAAGGACCTACAAGAGCACAGGATGCTGGTCCACATCTTTGGGGCAGTGTCATCCCCAAGCTGTGCTTCATTCGACGACAATCAGCATGACTTCCCAGCCGAGGTTATAAACACTGTTGGTCAAAATTTCTACGTGGATGATTGTCTAAAGGCCGTCAGCACGGTGGAACAAGCAATACATCTGTACCAGCAGCTTCTGGAGCATTGCTCTACCTCATCCATCGCACTCATTAGCGTCACATCCACTTGTAGTGCATCATTTCCGCCAGCAAGCTTCTCCCGTTAGACCTTCCCCGAGGTGGTTGGTGGGGTGACGAGCACCCAGCACGTGACCTCTACGATGAGGCTCTACCCACGGAAGTGCCATAGGAAGACACGGATTAAATAGTATGGCTTGTCCCCCAGAAGGCTGTATTATGGTGTACATAATATAAAACTTCGGCCCAGTTCTGCTTGTATTGCAATGGTTGGTGTTCCTGAAGTTTCATTTTTCGTCCCTTTTTATTTTTTACATCCATGTTTGTGATGGAATAGTATTGTGAATCGCTAGCTCGCATTGCATGCTGGGAAACAGCGTCACTCAAGGAAGTTTTGGCTTCGCTGACACGGTCCTGAAGGGAAGTGGGTTTTAGTGCACTGGAACGGGATGAATGTGTTCAATCAAGCAGTACAAACCTGATTAATTGTCTTAATACTTCACTTCGAATGGCCATATTGTTTAGGATTAGAATTAGATGAGAACTTCTTCACAATATTTGCAACTATTCAATTTGACCAGCAGGTGTCAGTAGAAGACGAAATTTCATGTTGACTATTTCCTCATGGAAGTGCTCTCTTTACATTGGATTGTTCTCATAATTATTTGAAGTGTAGGCCTGTATCTGCACACAATTTGGAATTCGTCCCAGCGCCCTGAGCTGTAAATTTGGACGGTGTAAAATGAAAATGGCCATCTGCAGCAGAATGAAAGTGAGATTGCATTGTCCAGGTAGGAGGACAGCAGTCAGTCATGTTTCACCTCCAGTCAACACGCAGTGGTTCACATGAAGGTCCAAGAGGCCTACAGACCTACACTGAGTCTGGACGTGGCAGTACAGTTGGATCATTGTCTTTGTTGTGTTGTTTGGTCATTGTGATTCAATGTAATGTGAGAGAAGGACGAGTGCAGTTATATTGGAGTGAGTTATTTAGAGTGTAATAGAAGTTATAATGCAGAGTCTTTTTTTATGAAATGTTCTATCACCTGGCATCCATCCATCCATCCATCCATCCATCCATCCATCCATCCATCCATCCATCCGTCCATCTTCTACTGCCGTATCCGGAGTCAGGTCTCGGGGGCAGCAGCCTCAGCAGAGACCCCCAGACTTCCCTGGACCCAGTCACCTCCTCCAGCTCCTCCAGTGGGACCCCAAGGCTTCCCAGTCCAGCCCAGAGACCTGGTCAGCACCACTGTGACTCCCTGAGTCCCTGCTGCTCAGGTGAGGCTTCAAAGATCTGGCTGCACCTGATTGGACGGTCGTGGAGGATCTCCTTGGTCTTCTTGGTCTCCAGCTGTTTGACCTCATGCTCTCTGTTGACCTCCTCACTCAGTCCCTCAGTGATGTAGAGCTCAGTGTAGATGCTGTTGAGGAGAGTTTGACTTCCTGCTTCTTCACCTTCAGTCACATGTTCACATCTCCTCTCCAGACTGATCTTCTGCTGCTGTAGAAGCTCCTGCAGACCACCAACCTCTGGAGCTGAGAGAAGGTTGGAGAAGAAAACATCAGTGTGACAGTGTGAGCATCATTTTCTGTCCACGACTTGAAGCTGAAAGCATCCAAACTCCATTTTTCAGCCTATGTGGTGAAGCTGCTGTTGTCTGACTGTTTGCTCTAAATGTCCTCCAATGGATCTTCTGACTGGAGGTCCTGACCACGGTTATAATAGTTAACGAAAACGAACAAAATAACAAAAACTTAAATTGAAAAAAACAATTGTCACGTTCCCAGGGGTTCGGATTTTGGTACCTGCCTCGTTG
>NW_027466266.1:52500-135000 GCF_046127955.1 Nelusetta ayraudi
AAGTGCCGCAGCATAAGCGGCAGCCTCAAATGATTCAAGAGGCCAGGCAAGGATGACCCTCCCTCTTCCTTTTGCAGCTGGAGTGTCTTATATCTGATCCTCGGTCTCTTTCCGGCCCAAATAAATCTAGATATGAGTTTGTCCCAGTGTCTGAATTGTGATTCTGGAATCATATGTGGGATGGATTGGAAAAGGTACAGCAGTCTCGGTAGTACATTCATTTTTATCACTTCAATTTGTGTCTCAAAATCCATATTAAAGGCTGACCATCTTCCCAAATCTGTCTTAATATTATTGATAATAGCATTCTAATTGATTTCAAACCTTTTCAAAAGATCTTTTGCCAATAGCACTCCCAAATATTTGATAACCTTGGAATTCCATTTGATTTTATATTTTCCTCTAATTTCTCGGCCTGGATGATAATTCAGCGTGAGAATTTGAGTGTTTGCTATGTTTAACTTGTTGCCTGTGTATTTACCACAGGTTTCTATTATCAACATCAAATGAGGTAAGGTTCTGTCCGGGTCTTGGAGAACCAAAATAATATCATCAGCAAAAAGCCCTGTTAGATGTCCCTGCTCTCCTATATGTATTCCTTTTAGATCGTTACTTTGTCTGATCATTTGTGCCAGCGGCTCAATGAACATAGCAAACAATGTAGCGCATAGGCAACATCCTTGACGAGTACCATTAATCTTTATCCTTGCCGTAGGTTCTTGGTAGAGACCTTGAATACACTGTATTAACTTTTCTTGGAACCCCAGTTTCCCAAGAACTTGATACAGAAATCTCCAATTCACACAGCCAAGTCTCACCAGTAACAGCTCGCAGGCCCTGCTTTTGGATCTGATCTATTATGTATAGGACCCGTCTAATGTCTTCTTGAGTCTGCCTACCTGTTAAAAAAGCTGACTGATTGGAAGTCCATCTCGTCCCCTTAAATTTCAAAGCGTAACGAACCTGTGTAGCCCGAGGAATTTTATTATAGTTTATTTCCTAGGGTGCAACTCCCCAGGTGGCGTTGTCAGGCAAACCCCCCCCCCCCCCCACTTTCCTTTATACCCACCATCAGAATTGTCTCCACCTCCGCCAGACCCTCCCCCTTGCTGTAGGTTCTTGGTAGAGACCTTGAATACACTGTATTAACTTTTCTTGGAACCCTAGTTTCCCAAGAACTTGATACAGAAATCTCCAATTCACACAGCCAAGGCTCACCAGTAACAACTTTTGGAGCTGATCTATTATGTATAGGACAGTCCTAGGGCTGGACGATATAGAAAAAAAGCATATCGATATAAAAAAAAGTCATATTGATCGATATTGATAATTATCAAAAAAATTTAAAACATATTTTAATTGCAGCGCTGGATGTTTTATACCATTACTTAATGACAGACTTTTAATAAAGAACACACGAGCACTGAATTCAAATTCAAATTTTTATTCAACCACCTTTTTTAAACACAACTGAATTGTTTTTTTGTTTTTATTATTGTTGTTATTATTATTATTATTATTATTATTATTATTATTATTATTATTATTATTATTATTATTTATTTAGTTGTTTATTTTAAAAAAATAGGCTGAGATAGGGCTCGAACGTGCGACTCGACCAGAGGTCTGAAGTTGTGGCGGTTAACAGCTCGTTTTGCACTGATTCCCTGCACTCGTTGTACAGACGAGGAAGAGCTGTGTTTGAAAAATACTTGCAGTCTGGAACTTCATATCGCGGGTCAAGAGTGGCGAGAAGCTGTTTGAAGCCAAGCTTTTCAACGGTGGTTATTGGCAGCATATCCCTCGCTATGAAGCATGTTACTACATGGGTGATGTCCTTATGCTGCTTGGACGCTTTGTCGTATTTACTGCAAGAAGTCCAGTTTGGTCTGCTTTACTTGCTTGGTGCTGGCGCTGGCAGCGGATTCCTCCTCCGACGTGGAGCCGCTGCGTCTGCGTTTGCGATTGGTTGGAGGAAGAAATGACCGTAATATTAAGCTACATGATTGGCTATGATGAAAAAGGAAGTGAAACTTTTTCTATCAAACTTTTTATCGACCCCTTTTTTCCTATCGCAGCACACGTCTATCAATCGATATATATCGTTATCGAATTATCGTCCAGCCCTAGACGGTCTCGTCTAATGTTATCTTGAGTCTGCCTACCTGTTATAAAACCTGACTGATCCTCATCTATCAAGTCCGGCATAAAACTTTCAAGTCTTTTGGAGATGATTGAAGTAAAGTTCTTCTAGTCAACATTTAAGATTGAAATGGGCCTATACGATTCACAAAGTTCCTTATTTTTCCCTTCTTTTGGAATAACTGGAATGACAGCCTCTTTCCATGAGGGAGGCCGTTTGCCCTCTGTCAGAGTCAGATTAAAATAATTTAGGAGTATCAGGGTTAATTCTTCTCCAAATGTTTTATACCACTCACTAGGAAACCCATCACTACCTGGCGCGTTGGTTGATTTTAAGCCTGCTAATGGCAGCATCTATTTCTTTTTTGGTTATACTGGAAATTAGTTTTCTATTTTGCTCATCTCCAATGGCTGGTATGTCCAATGAGTCAAGGAATTCTTTCATCTCACAATCTTCTTTAGCCGTGGGTTGGGTATATAGATTTTCATAGTAATCTTTAAAAACCCTCTCTATTTCTTCAGGTTCAAGTAGTAGCTGTTTCGTTAATGGGTCTCTAATTTTACATATTGCATGAGAAGCTTGCTGGGCCTTTATTCCTCTTGCTAAATATTTAGTTGATTTACAGCCTGATTCATAGTGGGTCTGTTTAATGAATTTCAGCTTTTTCTCAACATCTAGCCTCAAGACATCGTCTATTTCCCTTCTGACACCGATTATTTGTTGTGACACTGTATCGTCCTCATTGCTTTTGTGTTGCTGTTCCAGAGTTGTTCATTGGTTTACCAGCTTCTTGTAACCTTCTTCTCTATGTGGCAGGTGGGTTTGCCCCCACCTTCGCGTCATCAATCACACCTGCGCCGGAGTGCAATCTTTGCGTCCCTCAGTGCGTTTACATGGTACTAGAGAAATTTGAATTATTGCCTTCGTCCGATGATGATTGGAGTTTGAGAACTCCGATTGGAATCGGAGAACTCCGATTGAGACACCCAGATAATGCGATTGGAATTCGAATTTCTCGGCCATGTATACACCTTAGTCGGACTATTAACTGGACAACGCAAGTGCGCACGCGCCACCGCACAACTACGTCGTCTAACAAAACAGACGTCGCGAAACAACCTGGCAAACACGAATAAGAATGTTGACATTTGGAGAGAGGATGAGACCCGGGCGATGCTTTCTCTTCTAAAAGAGATGGACATATTAAAATAACACACAACGGAGACCTTTTTAAAAAGGGTAGCGCAGCAAATGCAGGGCTCCGGCTTTGCGCACCCCTGAACGTATTCCTTCGTATTTATATTTCTACCTTTTCGTTCACATTTTTTGTAAGTTAGAAGAATTTCAACTTGTAAATAAAAGCACAGCAAAGAGATGTTTTTCTGATTTGTTTTTATTTCGATAATTTCGCTGTTATTCTGCTGGAAACGGCGTGCAGCGGCACAAGCTTCCTCCACGGTCGGCACTTTAATGAGCGTGTGTATAACTGAAGACACCGTTCCTTTGCAAAACCTGTACACAAACTCTCCCACCAGTCTGCGCAGAACCGACATCCAACAAGAACGAGAGTTTGGGGTCCGTGGCGACGGCACAAAGCGTAGCATCGAAGACATTGTGTTGTTGTAGCCCTCCAACAGTAAACAATGTTCTTGTCTCATGGTTATCTTTTAAGATAACCATGAGCACAAGAAATAGGGTACAGCTTATCTGCAAAGTAAGTAACACGTACATTATGAACTATCATTCTATATCATAATGATGTAATATGTCAACCGAAAGCAGCTGACCAGCTGAAAAGGCTCACTCCACCCCCTACTGTTGGGAGGAGGACACGTTCCCGTCAGTAATTCAAATTTCTCAGCTGCATGTATAGGGGGACAAGGTGAGAACTCCGATTGGACGAGAAAACCAAATTATTGCTTAGTCCGATTAAGCTCTGCATGTAAACGCACTGATTACACCTGCGCCAGAGTGCAGAGTGAAAGCAGCTCTTTTAAAAACAAGCGCAGGCTGGAGTCAGCACTCTGTCCTCTGGCGTGTCCATGCTGAGAACTCTGTCCTTCGCAGTTCTTAGCATTTCGGCTAGCAATCCCAGAGCGGGCTGGGCCATAAGCGCAGCCGGAGGAGGAACCCTAGCGGGTGCCCGTTCATCGGGAGGTGGTGCTGTGTGTGCATGATCGTTGTGCATTCACCGCTTGGCTGTTACAGCTGAAGCCCCCCTCCCCCTCTCCTCCTCTGGCGCTCGGCAGGGAGGCAGCGACTCGGAGCGACTGCACCCAGGCAGTTTTGTTTTGTGTGTGTGTGTGTGTGCGAAGAATAAATAAACGTTTTCCTTTCGTTCTAACTGTTTAACGCTTGCCTGGGTGTCTCAAGGTATTAGTATGTTAATTTTGTTCTCTTTTCTTTAGGACAGGAGTTGGCGTAGCGTGAATTTTGGTTTGTAGTGATTCCCTTAGCTTTGTTTATTCCCTTTTTTGAGTTTTCTTTGGTTTCTTTGGCCCTGTTCCCCTGTGGTGAATTCTTCTGGTGGATTCAAGTGATGTAGATGTTGAAGGAGTCTTCATTGACACAGACTTAGTTGTATAAAAACTGGTTTATTTCAAAGAAGTCAAAAGTCAGACAGGCACCATGGAAAGCCTGGGGATGTCTCTGGGCCAGATGTGAGCAACTCCGATGATGCTTTGTTCCCATCACCTTTTATACCTCCCAGCAACCAGGGAGGAAGATGCTAGAAGTGGGGGAGAATGTATACATTCCATAGTTGCACCCCCAATGACCATCTGTTTTCAATTTGGTGGCCGTTGGCAACAACAAGACCATGTATGGACCCTGAGACGCCCTTAGGGAAGAAGTGCAGCAGGTTCACTGCTGAGTTCACATCAGGCCATATACATAAGATCACATGATGTCATATACATAGATTCAGATACTATGCCCCTTATTTTCTTATGTTGAACAGTCTTTTTGGTATGGTACTTATTTCCTTGACACTCAGGCAGCTAAACCTGGTCTATTTTAAATTGTTGTCAAATAAAGCTGTTTCATTGGAAGTCCGTCTCGTCCTCTTAAATTTCAAAGCGTAACGAACCTGTGTAGCCCGAGGAATTTTATTATAGTTTATTTCCTGGGGTGCAACTCCCCAGGTGGCATTGTCAGGCAACTCCCCCCCCCCCACCCCCAATTTTCCTTTATACCCACCATCAGAATTGTCTCCACCTCCGCCAGACCCTCCCCCTCGCCACAACTAGTCTTTTTTTGATAGATGATGATCTATGTGTATTGATGCGTCGTGCTGATGCGTAGCCCCTCCAGGATCCCTCCTTGCACTGCCACTCCGTCGTAGTGCAGGGCACCAAGTGCCGCAGGCCCCTCCACACCCGTCGCCACCGCCGTCTTCTACGCCAAGCCGCGTCTCGCCAATTCCTCCTTTACCTCCTCTGCGCTGTTGTAGGTTCGAGTTCCCGTATCCCAGTGGGTCCTCATCTTGGTGAATGGCGTCTGGAACCAGATGCCCTTCTCCTTCAGGATTCTTTTAGCAGTGTTGTACTCCTTTCTCTTTTGGACGATCTCTGTCGCGTAATCGTGATGGAATGACGGTACTTTCTTCCCCAGTTCTATTTTCTTTGTCCATAGCTCTCTCAGGACCCTCTCTTTGGTAGTAAATTCCAGAAAGTTAACAATGATGGGTCTCGGTTGGGCACCGTCTGCTGGCTTCTGTGCAAATGAGCGGTGTGCTCTCTGAATTTGGACATTAAAATCTGCTGGCAGGTGCAGTTCGCTTTTCAGCAGGTCTTCCACAAACTTGGCCACAGATTCTCCCTCCTCTCCTTCAGTGACTCCATAGATACGTAGGTTGTTTCTCCTCTTTGTTCTCTCAGTGATATGACCAGAGCGTCATTAGCTTCCTGTGCCCAACGTTCTAGTTTTTCAATCCGCGACTCAGCCTCGTTGATCTTGCCGGTCTGGAGCTCCTGTTCGGTGACGACTTTCGCAAGTTGTTGATTTATTTTGTCTTTGAAGTCGTCCAAGTCTTTTTCCACGTCGTTCCTCAGTGTTTCTCCAAACGTGCGAAGGACTTCTTTTGATTCCATTTTTAAATCCCCTATCTGCTTGCTAATAATTTCTATGTCCGAGCCCTTTTTCGCGTCGTTAGTCACGAGGAGTTCGTTTCGCCATCTCCCTCTGTTTCAGAGCAAGCTGGTAGTTCCGCCATATTGTCTATTACCGTGTTTCTGTTTTGGTTGAATCAAGTTTTCCTTCCCATTCCAACGTTCCCCTGATCACTTTGTAGTTAATATGATATCTGCCAATAGTTATTCAAGTTTTCGGGGAGTTTTTACCCTGGACGGTCGAGAGCCCTGGTGTCGCGCAGTCTACCGCTTTATGGCCAAACCAGAAGTCCCTTCCCTCTAGCCTTTTCAAGGGGGAGGTGGCTAGACTCGGCTCTTGTGGGACGAGAAGCAGAAGGCCTGTCCGATCGGGGGGGAAGATGAGATCACATTTTTGTGGGTCAACACAAACTCATCTGCGAGGACAGCAGCCTTGGACAATGACGACACTTTCTGTTCATTCAAGAACATTACCACCTTCTCTGGCAAAGAGTCTTTAAAATCTTCTAAAAGAACGAGCTCACGGAGTGACTCAAAGTCATTTTTGACATCATTAGCTGCACACCATTTATCAAAGAGGTTGCTTTTCTCCCATGCAAACTCGACAAAGGTTTGACCACTAGATTTTCTATGGTTCCTAAATTATTGCCGGTAGGACTCAGGAACAAGCTCATAAGCAGGAAAAATTGCTTCCTTTCCAACATCATATTGCAGGCTGTCTTCTAAGAAAAGAGCAGACACCAACTCCTGTGCTTTTCCCACCCGCTTGCATTGGAGAAGGACAGGCCACATGTCTCTTGGCCAGTTGAGTGGCGAAGCTATTCGCTCCAAGGCACTGAAGTATGAATCAACTTCTGCCTCACGAAATGCTGGCACCAGAAAAATGTTTTTACTGGGGCTGGGCAACGATTAAAAAATTTAATCGCAATTAATCGCATGATTTACTTGATCAATCATGATTAATCACGTCGTATACGCAAAAGCCAATAATGAATTTAAAATAAGTCTTTCATACACTTTAATTTAAATGTTCTGCCATATAAACGAAAGCACCATAACATTTATCGTGCAAACACTTAACATCAGCACTTTACACAGAAACATTTTTAATGTAAATCTAAAGTTTAAAAAAATGCACAAAACAAAACTTAAAGCTTATTGCCAATGCCAGGGCATTACTGTTATCCTGTTCCTTATGAAAAATAAAAAAAAATCTACCTACAAAATCCTGAGCCACAGCAATAACAGGCAATTTCTGAGGTAACAGCAGAAACATTTTTCTTTTATCAGGGAGCAGCATAACCAGTCTGCGTTCCCTTGCAAATGTCCCAGTTAGAAAGGGTGAGGCACAAAAACGTTCACTTTTGGGTTTTTCTTCACAGGGGACTAGAATGTAAAGTCCACATTTATACTGGAGTTCCTTTGGAGAATCTCACTCAACTCAGTGCAGTTTGTCAGTTCCTGGAACTTGACGGCCAGTTATTTTAAATGTACTGCCATATGAATTAAAGTGCCATAACATTTACTGTGCAAACACACTTTTAACACCAGCATTTTTGAACAATTAGCAGCTAAGAAAAAAAAAATAGTGTAAATTTAAACTCAACTTAAACAATGTTATCAAAGCAATACAAAATTAAAGCTGTAAGCAGCGTTTGCGGGACTGAGCCCACCTGGCCACTGCCTGCCGTGACGTCCGCCACCTGGCCACGAGCCCCTGACACCCGCCAACGCTTCCCAACGCCTGGCGATTCCGCCCGAAACCCGCCGATGCCCCATTACTGACGCCGACGCCTGCTGATGACACATCAAGCACTGACTTGACATTACTGACTTGACATTTAGAAACATTTGATTTCTAAATGTGATTGATTACTGTATCATTTTGGAGATAATAAGCCTTAAAGTTGGCTTTTTGTTTTGTTTTGCGACAGCTCCAATATTCCATTTTTACTGTACAATAACATCAAATTGCTCCATAAGCTCTGTCAATGGTTGGTACAGTTGACCTCAGGACAACCTTGAATATATCTTCAATCATTATAAGGCATATTTAATGTACCATTTTGGAGATATTAAGCTTCAAAGTTGTTGTTTTCCTTTTTTTTTTTTAGCTTTTCAAACAGGCAAAAAGGGCCCAGTACTCAATTTTTTACTGTACAGTAACATTGCTTTGCTCCATACTTTCTGTCAGTGGTTGGTACAGTTGACCTGAGGAACACCCTGACTATATCCTCAGTCATTATCAAGCATATGTACAGTATCATTTTGGAGATATTAAGCCTTAAAGTTGGCTTTCTTTTTTTCTTTTTTTTGCGACAGCTCCAATATTCCATTTTTACTGTACAATCACATCAAATAGCTCCATAAGCTCTGGCAATGGTTGGTACAGTTGACCTTAGGACAACCTTGAATATATCTTCTCTTAATATTCTTGAATATTCTCACTTAATGTACCAGCTCCTTCCTGTAGATATGATATGTACAGACATGATATGAACTTTGGGATCCATGGCAGATGGGCATTGTAAAAAAAACGGATCTTGAGTCGGAAGGCTAGCTTGTCCTAATTGTGACCTTAATATGATGATTTTTTTTCCCCTGCCAGATTGAGGAGAAATTAAATGGACATCCAAACAGGGGCCAATAATGGATGAGCTGGATGATGTCACAGTATCAATTTTAAATGGTATGTCATGTGTAGGTATGAAAAAATTTCCATTACTGTGATTTGTCCGCTAAGTTATTAAAATAACTGTATGCTGACACTGATTTTAAAAAGAAGTATTTTACAAATTTGAGACAAAATGTCTAAACTGAATTGCATTTACAATTATTTCTGATAACAGAAATTGGCACAAAACAAACTTGGTTTGACTTGTCAAGTTGAATTAAATTCATCAGTTAAAAAATGTATTAATCTGATGGATTACTACTATGCCCTGCACCTCACATATCCAAAAGTGTGTGGCAACCCTTCTCTATGTCATTCAGACAGAAGTGCTACAGGACACTATCCATGAGTGAGACACCACAGCCTCATACAAAAAAGACCATGGCAGAATGGAAAGATTTTATTGGGGAGTAGAGCTGTGTACTAGGCATAGGTAGTGATACACTCCCCTGGTAGTTGTAACTTGAGGGTGGGTGGGAGTCTGTTGGAACAAACATGTTATCAGTGGTGATAGGAACACAACACTATATGCTGTCCCCGTACTGTTTTTTTTTTTTTTTTTGTGTAACTGAGTGTCAGGGAATCTGAATCAATATTCAATAATGATGACGGTGAATATTGTAACAATTGTTACTTGCGTTCTAGAAATGATTGCTTGAGGTTGTTTTAAGATGCAATGCCTTAGTGACGTTTTTATTACAAGGCAGTGAAGGCACTGACAGCAATTTAAGTGAATAAATAGTTGTTGACAATATTAATTCTGTTTGCTGAATTATTTTTTTGGGGGGGGAATGGGCGTAGGGGGGGTGGATGCTTTGTCTCATTTTGAGAAAAAAAAGCTAATATTGTGAACACTTAAATTAAGAAGAATTGCACTGTTAGTACCTCTGGTTTTAAGATCTTTTCATTCAAATTAAGAAAGAAGCAAACGTGAAAAAAGAATTGAGAAGCTAGTGTCAAGTTTATTTGACTTAGTACAGTCCTTGGAATGAGTGCTTTACTGTTTATTTCAAGAGTTTTTCCATTCTTCAAATGCCTAGATATATCGTCTTATTTTAAGAAATCTTACCAAGTCTAAATATCTTACTGCATTGGCAGATAATTTGACTTGTTTCTAGCCTGTTCTTTGTCAATTTAAGTGTTTATTTCTTAGATATATTTTGCAGTGTGTGGACACCGAGGGGAGCTCTAGAATTGGCTCATTCAACCGACCAACGAGCCAATCAGCAGCGGCGTCACAGGCCCTCCTCCTTCTTTGTTCTCTCTCTCACTTTGACTTCGGCACTGGACAGCCAGGTTTGTGGAGGGAAGGTTGGAACAAGGTAAGGACGGGGTACCCCATACATTCATGTACGTAGAGTCACTAAGTCTTAAACTCACCAGGTTTGTATCGCTTATCGATAACCCTAATGCCATACAAGTCTATGAGGGTCAAAGGTCAACTTTGTCCTAGGGACATGGGGCCACTTTCAGGTTCATCAGGATCCTCCTGGACACACCCACGCCAAATTTGGGGCTTCTAGCCCATGAGGAACCCCGAAACCCTCACTCTAATTCCAGCCTTATCGCTAAACCCTAATGCAGTGCAAGTCTATGAAGGTCAAAGCTCAACTTTGTCCGAGAGACATCAAGTGTTTTTTCATGAATCATTTATAAATGTTAAGAGTTTGCTTTGTGGAGAATTCACAATAAAAATACATTGACACTGTCAAGATGGACTCAAGCACTATTATTGAACTATACTGTATTTTTAGAGTGATGTGAAGCTTTTGACAAGCGCTGCGCAAAGGAGGCCCATTTGTTTTTGTTTTTTGAAGGGGGCCCAAAATTCCTGCCGGCGCCCCTGAGCGGGCATCTCCAGCACTAAGGCAGTGGAGCTGCCGGCCACGAGAGAAGAATTAACCAGTCCATTGAAACCATTTGTTTGGTCTAGTGAGTGGCAACAGTCCTTTGAGGATCTTAAGTGCCTTCTCAGCTGTAACCCTGTTGTGTCTGCTCCAAATTTTTCCTCATTGGCTAGAAGCCCCAAATCTAGCGTGGGCGCTTCTTGGGGGCTCCTGATGATAAAGCAAGTGGCCCCATATCTGTAGGACAAAGTTGAAAATTCACCCCATAGACTTGCATTGAATTAGGGTTAACAATAAGGCTGAAACTAGGGTTAGGGTTAGGGTTAGCTGAAATTAGGGTTAGGGTTTCGGGGTTCCTCAAGTACTAGAAGCCCCAAATTTGGCGTGGGTGCTTCTTGGGGGCTCCTGATTAAAAGGCAATCTTTCATTTCATTGTTCAGATGCCGAACACCAAGGCATTCCGTCGCTCTCTGGCCATGAAACGACGCCTGGAGCAAAAACGGGATTGGACACCTTTTCCACCTCGGAAGGACTTTGAACGTCGTGAGTACTTCCACGTTCATGATTTCATGTTCTGCCTGTGTTGTTATGTTGTATTCCAAATAAATCTTACAAAAACATATTTAGATTTTTCTTTTTTGTCAATTTACACAGGGCGCGGTACTGGTCAGCGACCTGGGTGCGAAGATGGCCCGTTTTGCTCCTGACTGACAAAACAGTGCAAGTTCGTTCTTAAGGCCCAGCAACCAGACAAGAAGGTATGGGTCGTGATTTTGTCAAGCCACGAGTTTCTTTATGTTTTTGTTCTGGTGGTGGGAGACTCACATCTCTGTCCACTTGTGGATGGTTTTGTGTTCTCGGCCCGGGCAACAACCTTGAACACGGGCTTGTAACAGACTCCGCCCAGGATTTTGCTGCGCTACTGGCAACTGTGTTGGACCGCTGGCCCAAGGTTTGTTTATCTGCTGTGACAAACAAATTTGAACACATGAATGTCATCGCCACTTTGTTTTATCAATATCAAGTAATTCCATGATCCATAGTTCAATAACAAGAATATTCATGAATTTATTTTGCATTTTTATGTTTGTTTGGTTTTTTTTTTTTATACAACTATTTTGTAGGTGTTTGTGCTTGACTTTCCACCTCGCCTGACTGTCAAGCCAGAACTACAAACAGCGCTACGTCAAGTATATCATCGTGTTGTTGCACGCATGGGTGTGTAAAATACATATTTTTGTTGTATTTTTTTTCTCTTCAGTGACACTGTGCTAACAGATATTTCTTAGAATTGTGTGATTACATAATTGATTATGTGACACTTCTTCCAGGTTTAACATTTGTGTATATGGCCGATCACCTCCCCCTTCGTCAGCTGTACATGGTGGTGTTATGATGGTGTAAGTTTTGCCTTCTTCAGCCTTACTTGCTCTTCATTTGATATGACAAATATGTGTTAACATGTTGTTTTCTGTTTAGGTGCACCTCAGGACTGATTTTGGTGGAGCGTCTGCATGCTGCATGCTCCATCAGCTCGCACCCCCTTCACCTAGGCCAGGGGTGTTGTGCCACAACCAATCATCGCCCAGGGTGTCTCCCAGAGTGGTTGTGACAGGTCCTGTCTACATGCCAGTGTATGGACCTGTAATGGACTCTTGTTGGACAGGAGGTTGAAGTAACCTGTTCATCCCTCTTTTTTTTTTTCCCCCCAATCGTGTATTTGTCAAACTGTGCAACTTTTTATTTTAAAAATGAACACTTATCCTAAGTTGACTCTGATTTCCTCTCCTCTTTTTTTTAATAGACGGTACCAACAGCTGTTGACATCCCGTCCAATCCCGTGTGGTTCAGTGAGGCTGTGCTGCTGGACCACATGGAGACCGTCGTGGAGTCATCTGGCAGGGTTTCCCCAGCTGCCACGGTAACATTCACACAATTATTCATACACTTATCAACTAGGGGTGGGTGAAAAAAAAAAACAATATTGCAATATATTGTTGTGCTTTCTGTCGCAATAAATAATCGATACACTGACGGCAAATATCAATATTTTTTTCCAAACACCACCTGTCCACCTGTCCCGGGAAAGATAAAATCTCTCCCGGTACACAATTTGTCCCGTTTTTTATGGAAAATGACAAAACCTCATTTAATTTCCGTCTGTGGTCTAGATAGGGTTGCCAACCCTCCCGTAAAATACGCGATTGTCCCATATTTGGCAACTAAAAAGCCTGTCCCGTAATGAACTGATGGGGGACGCACTTCACTTTGTCCCGTATATTTTGGGGACGCGGTTATTTATTTATTTATCTTGTCTGCATCATTTTGTATTGATTTTCAGAATCGGGGCAGTGAAAGGATTTTTTTCCCTCTCTCATCTTCCCGTTGGTTTGTATATCCCAAGTCCCCAAGTTGAGATAAGACAAGTTGCTACTGACTTTACATTACCAAAAAGCACTGTCCTTGTTTACATGAAAGTTATTAATGTTCATGCACTTTAATATGTTTGCTTGTGCAGTGCACGTTTGTTTGTACATAATGCATGTTTGTATGTTTGCATGCATGCAAAGTTTTGGAATAAATGCAAGATCACAGGCATTTTCCTTTTTATGGGTATTTTTTTCTTTTTCAGTCACATATCGTCTGCAAAATTTCGAAGATATCGAAGATATCGTGTGTCGTGATGTTGTCATTGTCGTGGGCCAAATATCGTCACAGTATCGAATCGTGGGTTAGCCGTATCGCCCCACCCCTATTATCAACACAAGATCACATATGTACAGTACATGTACAGTTTAATTAGTGTGTTACTTTGTTTATGAATTCTTTTCTTTATGTTCTTCCAGATGTCCAGCCTGAGACGTCGATCAGCACGCGTTGCCTCAAAAACCAAAACAAACCAGTGACATGTTGGTATTTGGGATATGTGTATTTCATTGTGTGCATCTTTGTGATAGGACAATAAATGCAGTTCTTTAAACGTTACTTTGTGTCTTTGTATTTGCAGGTGTGGGCAACACGTTCAACTGTCCACATGACTGAGTCTGCCTCCAGCAATGTCACAGCAGTGCAGCAGGTTTGTACTTATTCATTTCCACTTCATCACCTGTGTGTGTTTTCTAGGCTTTACACCGATCTTATCGGCTGTATCGGATCGGCCGATATTTGGCATTTTTAGAAACGTTCATGATCGGGCGTCATGTCATGAATCACCGATCAATGACGTCATGGTCGTGTTGAAACTTTTTTAATCTGTCTCATTTCCTCCAAAGTAGTTTCACAGCATCGACATGTTTATTTGTTTGTATCCGAGTGTTATGTAAATCTATAGATTTGGGTTTACATTGTTGTCAGTTCCTTTTGTCTGCTGTGTGTCCGTCTGGGCACTAGATGGCGCAGTAGATCCTGTGTTCCCTGTTTTTTGCTTTTTCCAGGTGCGGAAAGGTGATTGGCTGGTGCCAATATTTAAGGAGGAGGACTTCAACACCTCGGTCTCTTTGTCCTTCTCCCAGCTCCCAGCCAGAGGCCATGTGCCGCAGCAGCAGCAGCATTCTGTGTTCAGCCATCAATTCTGTTTTGTAATATATTTCAGTTCCCTTTGTGTCCACGTAGCCCGTAGGGGAGGGAAGCCATTTGTGTTGTGACCCTTTTCTCCTGTGTTTTAGTTAAGGAGGTTAGTTTGACTGTCATTTATTTGATTGTTTTCTTCATAGGTAAGATCCATAAGAGAGCCATTTTGTTTGTTGTTTTGGCCATGCCCTCCCTGACGGCAGTGCAATGATGGTGACGTTTAATAAAAACCATCCTGTGGACGAAGCACCTTTGTCTAATTTGAGAGCTGGGAGAAGGGGGGGGGCCTTTATGTTGTGTCCCGGTTCCCCCTAGGCCGGGGCATAACACCGTGAGCTAATGATTCATGATTCAAAAACCTTCATTTTCGTCTTCGTGCCTCTTCCTGTTTTGAGTACTGTCGCTATGTGACGGACAATAAAGTTTCATAAAGTGTACATATATACACTTCATATGTATATATATATATATATATATATATATATATATATATATATATATATATATATATATATGTATATATATATATGTATATATATATATGTATATATATATATATATATATATGTATATATATATGTATATATATATATGTATATATATATATATATATATATATGTATATATATATGTATATATATATATGTATATATATATATATATGTATATATATATATGTATATATATATATATATGTATATATATATATGTATATATATATATATATGTATATATATATATGTATATATATATATATATATATATATATATATATATATGTGTATATATATATGTATATATATATATGTATATATATATATATATGTATATATATATATATATATATATATATATATATATATATATATATATATATATATATATATATATATATATATATACATATACACATGTATATATATATACATATACATATATATATATATGTGTGTATATATATAAATAAAACATCTGATTAATTAGCCCTTTTAAGGAAAACCAACTTTATGTACGCAGTTACGGTACATTTGGGGGGAATACTCACCGCTGTCTTTATTTTACGTTCCTGAGCTCCCAGACACAATGAGCCCTCAGGCAATAAGACACATAATGTCCCATGGTGTCTGGTGTCAGTCCTCCTCGAAAAGCAATTATTGCCCTTAGGATGAATTTCTTGCCTTGGAGAATCAAATTAAGGGGAAATTCATTCAACAAAAATTCTCTCTGGCAAGTATTGTTTTGGGGGGAATTGGAGGGGCACCTTTCAAGGTCTGTGTCTAACCAATATCATGTCTCCAACACTATAGCGGTGAGTAACTATCCCAGGACATCGTTCCTCTCTCACAGTTGTGCCTCTGTTAGCAGATTGGACCTGAGATGGAGCAGGATTTTGCCTGAGGCAGGGAGACTCTGGAAGGCTCAGTCCTTGTTCTATGGCTGTTTGAGCCATTCCAGATTCCTGTAGGACAGCAATGGATGGACACACAAGTGGAACTTCCCTTGTTGTTGGTGTGTGGAGTCGATAATGCTCTGAGGAACATTGTTTTCTGATGTAAACTCTTGCGATATTCCTCATTGTCCTCTGAATGATGGCAATATTATTGCATTGTGCATCAATTTGCAGGGTGCCTGACCTTGACGGTGCACTTTCAAACAGTGTACCCAACAATTGTGCCCTCTGTAAATATATCTGCTGTGACACTCCCTCAGTTGTGATGGCTTTCACCAACTGAAGTAGTTGGTTGTCAGTTTCCTCACCATTAACCAAGCTTTGGAAATTAACACTGTCAGAGTAAGTACGACACAAGCACTGAAAGAAGGCATCAAACGCACATCTGTTTAGTACACAGACTCTTGTGTTGTTGAGGCAAACAGGCTGCTGATAATTTCCATTTGTGGAAAATCCCCAACCTCCTCCTTGCACCTTCATACTTCCCCCTCCTCTACCTGCATCCATCATGGCCAAGGAGGGCGGAGCTTAAGTTATATAGGAAGCCAGCTCTACAATGTCACACCCCTTTTCCCTGAGAACAAAGGAGCTGGCTGGCCGCATGTCAGGAGCCACAGCGTAGATGTCTGTACTGAGTCCGTGAAATGTGAGTTTATGTTATATTTCTGTATTTAGAAACTGATTATGTGCGGCCTGTTTATGTTCAGAGCGTTATTCCTTATTTCAAGAATGTTTGTTTAGAATAGAGGCCCTGTGTTGATTGGCTCAATATTTACCCTTTATTTTATTTCCTTCCATCAGAAAAAACAGTACAAACAATACCCTTTACAATAAACTATTGGATCATCACCTCATCTGCCTCCATCTGACTGTTTTAATAGACAGACCCATTGAGTTGATCACCCCCTGGAACCAGACTGTTAACTAGCCTTACATCTACAAAGCAAATATTTTACATGGTCCTTCGAGCCGGATTGGATCAATTCAATGGATAGAGCACGCGCCCAACCCTATAGACGGCCAGCACGTTCCCTGAAACCACCAGGATATCTGTCAGATTACCAGACCTCATTCCCTAGCTTGCCTTCAGGAGCCATTGCTGCTATTCCTCCACCTCCACACCCCCAAGCTACTCCCCAACCGTCTCAGCCTTCTGATGAAGCCAGCCAGATACACACACCTTCAGCTGAGAGAAATTTGACTACTGATGAACAAGTTGGATTACCTCTCAAACTCTCCAGTGCTGCTAATGAAAGAGAAAGAAGGGAAGAAGCTGGAAACATGGATATGGCAGTTATGAGAGCAGAAATTGAGCAGATTAAAGGTCTCATTTTGGATTTGGGAAAAGCGGTTAAGGCCCTGGGGGAGAAGGTTGAGAGACAGTCATGTTCTCCTTCCTCCTGTTCATCAGTTTCTCTGGACCCTGACTCAGCCGATGAGCCCCCACCACCTTGTATACGTCCAAATCCTCCTGCTGTGGTTGCAGAATTGCAGAATTGCAAGACATGTTATGTGAGCATAACATTCCATTAAATCAGCCTAATAATCCTCCCTCGCGACCTGCACCCAGTGGCCCTCGCTCTCTGCCGCCATCTCCTGGTTGTTTACTGCATACACCACGGCCTGTAAGGCCCAAATCCAGCCAGGCCACACAGACCAGTCTGTCCTCTGAGCGTTCTTCCATACAACAACCCTACCTTGAAGTTTCAAGTGAGCATCCTGACACACAGCAGCTATGTTCCAGAGCCTCTACAACATCCTGTCATGACGGGCCACCTTTGGATTTAACAACTACAAACCATGAGCATTCTCACCATCATCGCACACTGATAGCATTTTCTGCCATGCATCACCCTGTGAGAAAAGAAACTATGCTGGCAATGGCCCCTGCCTCCCAGCCTCCTCAGCTGGCAATGCCCCCCCTTCAATGAACCTCCCAGCATCAGCATTTGAATTTGTTAATCCTCACAATGTGCAGGCCGCTTGCATGCATCCCCCGACTGCTGTCAACCCTGTTGAACCTCCCTACCAGCGGCCTCATGCTCCTTCGAATGATTATCAGCTGCCTCCAGCCTTTTCACATCAACCTCCCTTACCACTCCAGGCCACTGCAGCTGATCATCCCCCAGCCCCCTCTCTGAATGTTCAGGGCTCAGATTACCCCAACCGACCTCGGTCGGTTTTTCCAAACCCACCGCAGCCATCACTAAGGTCAAGCAGAGTCTCTCATGTTGCAGCCCCCTCCTTTCCATACTTTACTCGAGATGACCCAAGACAGTTTGCCCTGCTTAAAATGGATCTGACAAACCTTATGTCCGATGATGAAAGTGAGCACTTTAAATATCATGTCTTACTGGACCACTTGAAGTTGGACACTGCTTGTCACCTCGCTTTAGCCTATGCACATCATCCATTTCCTTACACCAGAGCGATGTCAGCTAACCCTACAGCAGAGGTATGGCCAGCCACAGCAACTAGTGCTGAGGGAAATCGCCGCCATCCAGAATCTTCCCTCTGTTCGTCCTGGTGATTCTAGAAGCTTCAGCGACTTTGCTATTCGGGTCCGGGCTCTCGTAGGCATGCTGCAGTCCCTGGAATATGGTGAGGGAGATGCAGAGTTGGCTTGTGCATCCCATGTACAGCAGATACTGGGAAAACTCCCCTCTGAGCATGTTGCTAATTATGCCAGATTTACTCGTGCTTTAAAACCAGGCGTCCCTCATAACCTGATCGACTTCTCCAACTGGTTGGAGGAGGAAGCGGAGTGTCAGGCTATGGCTACACAAACACGTGAAAATCAAAAAGTACAAAGAGAGGAAAGGAAACCGGCAAAGCCCAGTTACTCAAAGTCCAGCAACCAAGTGGCCACCATACTCCATGGAACTAGTTACCCTCAGAAATATGCTCAGCAACCTGCGGTTGAGTTTACCACACGTCATGGTCAGACATGCCCCTTCTGTGGGGTCCCTGACCATCACCTGAGTGTCTGTCCAGATTTCCGTCAACTATCAGATGATACAATCAGGAAGTGGATCCAGCAGAAAGGACGATGCTGGAGATGCGCACGTGAGCACAGAGCCTCAAACTGTGACCTCAAGAAGCTTTGCCCGAAATGCAAAGGAAAGCACCTAGGAGTCCTTCATGAAGTGAACCAGCCACAAAGAGATTCAAGCACCTCCTGCCTCATTCGTTCTAGCTGCAGTACCCGAGTCCTCTTGAAAGTTGTCAAGGTTCTTCTAAGTTACAGGGGGTAGAACCTTGAAACTTATGCAATATTGGATGATGGTTCTGAGCGAACTATGCTGTTAGCAACTGCAGCCCGTTTTCTTGGTCTTGATGGGGCAGCTGAGTCTCTCATGCTGAAAACTGTCCGTCAGGGGACAGATACTCTACCTGGTTCCAGAGTCACCTTCAACATCTCTTCAACATCAGATGCAGACAAGAAATTTGTTGTGAAGGATGTCTTCACTTCTGAGAGACTAGCCCTTGCCTCACAAACTTATCCTGCCCAGGTTCTTAAGAGGTTCAAACACTTGCGTGGCCTACCAATCCAGGCTTTCCAGAAAGTTGAGCCATTACTTCTTAACGGTTCTGATCACCCTCATCTGGTCTGTCCTGTGGAACGAGTTTGTTTGGGTCCAGGGGGAGGCCCAGCAGCTGTCCATACACGTCTTGGTTGGGCCTTGCAAGGACCAACGACTTTACCTGAGGACCACCTTGTCGCCTCAGGTTACCCTTCTCCAGAACCCAAATCGGAGGTTCAGTCCTTGTTTCTCTCCTGCACAGCCCCAGATGTAGACCTTTATCGTGCAGTTGAAAGGCTGTGGAAAATAGATGTCTTTCCTTATCAAAGTGAGAAAGTCAGCACACGTTCCAAACAAGACAAGAAGGCACTGGCTTGCCTTGACAGCAAGACGACAAGAGTGGAGGTTAACGGTGTCGGACACTACGCCACCCCACTGCTTCGCAAGACGAATGCCCCGGAACTGCAGTCTCCAAAGGAAGCGGTTCTACCATCTCTCAGGCGCACTGAACGGAAACTGCTAAAGAACTCTGAAAAGGCAGCCATCTACAATCATGAGATTGACAAGTTGCTTGAAGCTGGATATGTGAAGAAGCTTAGCCCTGGGGACGTGGGCCAAACCCAGGAATCAGCCTGGTACATACCTCACCATCTTGTGGAACACAATGGCAAGCATCGTCTGGTGTTCAACTGTTCGTTTCATTACCAAGGGCAAGTACTGAACGAATATCTTCTTCCTGGCCCAGTTTTAGGCCCTTCCTTGATGGGTGTCTTGCTGCGCTTCCGTCAGCATTCCATTGCCATTTCTGGTGATATCAAAGCCATGTTCCACCAGGTCAGATTGCTGGCTGAGGACCGGCCACTCCTTTGTTTCCTCTGGCGAAACATGCAACGGGAAGAACCAGTGGAAGTCTATGAGTGGCAAGTTCTGCCCTTTGGTACCACATGCAGCCCTTGCTGCGCCACCGATGCCCTGCAGCGACATATGAAAGACAACCATGTTGGTCAGGAAGACATCTTAACATCAGTCCTATCTTCCTTTTATGTAGACAACTGTCTGCAGAGTTTCCCCACCAAAGAACAGGCCAGAAGTCTGTTGGACTGGCTGCGTGCCTTGCTTGCCTCTGGTGGCTTTGAGATCCGGCAGTGGATCAGCAACTCCCCCTCAGTTGTCCACCATCTGCCTAAAGAGGCCCGCTCGGAGAGCACTGAACTGTGGCTTAGTAAAGATTGGGCTGACCCCTGTGAAGGAACACTGGGCTTAGTGTGGCACTGCTCCTCAGATATGTTAGGGTACAAACACCGACCAGTTGAGTACCAGGCTCTCACCCTCCGCAATGTGTACAGGATATTAGCCAGCCAGTATGATCCCCTCGGGCTCATCATCCCCTTCACTACCCGTGCCAAAGTCCTGCTTCAGCAACTGTGGTCCAAGGAACGTGAGTGGGATGACCCGTGCCTCCCTGAAACCTTTGTCAGAGCTTGGATGTCATGGGAAAGGGAGCTTCCACATCTGGCTGAAATTAAACTCCCAAGGTGTTATGGACCCACCAAAGAACAAGACTCAGCAATAACCAGAGAATTACATGTGTTCTGTGATGCCTCTGAAGCAGCTTATGGTTCTGTTGCCTACCTCAGAGTAATGAACTCAATGGGCCAGGTTCACATCTCCTTCGTCATGGCTCGTTCAAGGGTGGCACCGAGACAGCAGATCACCATCCCCCGCCTGGAGCTGTGCGCTGCTCTCACCGGAGCCCAGCTAGCCAGGATGCTGCAAACCGAACTCACTCTCCCTCTCCACCGGTTGGTGATGTGGACCGACTCCACTACGGTTCTCACCTGGCTGCAATCAGAGTCCTGCCGATACAAGATCTTCATTGCCCATCGGCTCACAGAAATCCTGGAGTACACTAATGCCTCAGACTGGAGGTATGTTGACTCATTGAATAACCCAGCAGATGATATTACCAGAGGAAAGACCCTTGCCGACCTCGCGGTACCACACCGATGGAATCAGGGCCCCCCTTTCTTACATATGTCTCCCAATCAGTGGCCTGTGAATCCATCTGCCCCTTCCACTAATGCAGCAGACGAGTTGAGAAAATCTATGTTCTGCGGTACCACTCATGTCATACCAGCTAACGTTCCCTCTGACATCCTCCACTTCCAGAGCTGGGAAGACTTAGTGGTTGCAACCTCTCAACACATCTCATCCTTGGATGCAAGCTCCCAACCTCCTGAGAGATCACAAGTGGAGACCCTTCTTCTGCAGCATGGGCAGCAGGAGAGTTTTCCAGAGGAATATGCCTCACTACAGACGGGTACAGCCATCTCCACTCAAAGTCGGCTGAACAACTTAGCTCCAGAGTTCAATCACACTTCGAATCTCATCCGAGTGGGTGGTCGACTGCGCAAGAGTGAGGACCTGGATTATAACTGTATTCACCCTGTAGTCCTGGATCCAAAGTCCCACATCACACGACTGCTTATTAAGGAATACGACCACAAACTACATCATCCTGGTGCGGAGAGAGTCTTCGCCTGTCTCAGGAGGAATTATTGGATTTTGCGCGGGAGACAGGCAATCAGGAAACACCAATACACATGCACAGGCTGCAAAAGGTGGAAAGCAAACCCCCTGGTTCCGAGGATGGCTGACCTACCTCCCTCTCGCCTGCGGCTGTTCAAACCTCCTTTCTGGTCCACAGGCATGGATTGTTTCGGCCCCTTTTTAATAAAAATTGGCCGCAGACAGGAGAAGAGATGGGGAATACTCTTCAAATGCCTCACCACACGCTGCATCCACGTAGATCTGCTCACCAGCTTAGACACCGATAGCTTCCTTTTATCCTTTCGCCGCTTTGTAGCTCGCCGTGGAACCCCATATGAGGTAATTTCTGATCATGGCACTAACTTTGTCGGAGGGGAGAGGGAGCTCCAAAAGGCCTTCGACCAGTTGACCCCTGCCCTCCAGGAGGCACTTGAGCGATCCAAAGTCCGATTCTTGAGGAATCCCCCATGTGCTCCCCACTTCGTGGGAGTTTGGGAAAGAGAGGTGAGAGCTATTAAGGCTGCATTGCGTGTGACCCTGGGAAATCAAACTGTCACAGAGGAAGTGCTCAGAACTATCCTGACAGAAGTGGAAGAGATCCTTAACTCCAGGCCCCTCGGATACCTATCATCCGACGCTTCCGATCCTGACCCAGTTACTCCAAACCTTCTCCTCATGGGGCGGCTGGAGGCCGCCCTACCTCAAGTCATATATGCCCGTCCGGAACTCTTAGGAACGAGGAGATGGCACCACAGTCAAGTCCTGGCCGACCAATTCTGGCCAAGCTTTGTCAAACACTACCTACCGACACTTCAATCACGACCAAAATGGACAATCGACAAACCAAATCTCCCCCTGGATACTGTTGTTATGGTTGTGGATCCCAATCTGCCCCGTGCGTCATGGCCGATAGGGAAGATCCAAAAACTCCTCTCAAGCTCAGATGGCAGAGTCAGAGTCGCTGAAGTGCGGATAAAGGAAAAAACCTATGTGCGTCCTGTCAGTCGGCTGGTTGTTCTCACCGAAATCAAAGATGATGACCTGGAACCTCTTCCCCTGACCTAAGGATTTTCCTTCACGTCAAATATGTACACTGACATATTTGAGGGGCGGCTGTGGAAAATCCCCGACCTCCTCATTGCACCTTCATACTTCCCCCTCCTCTACCTGCATCCATCATGGCCAAGGAGGGCGGAGCTTAAGTTATATAGGAAGCCAGCTCTACAATGTCACACCCCTTTTCCCTGAGAACAAAGGAGCTGGCTGGCCGCATGTCAGGAGCCACAGCGTAGATGTCTGTACTGAGTCCGTGAAATGTGAGTTTATGTTATATTTCTGTATTTAGAAACTGATTATGTGCGGCCTGTTTATGTTCAGAGCGTTATTCCTTATTTCAAGAATGTTTGTTTAGAATAGAGGCCCTGTGTTGATTGGCTCAATATTTACCCTTTATTTTATTTCCTTCCATCAGAAAAACCAGTACAAACAATACCCTTTACAATAAACTATTGGATCATCACCTCATCTGCCTCCATCTGACTGTTTTAATAGACAGACCCATTGAGTTGATCACCCCCTGGAACCAGACTGTTAACTAGCCTTACATCTACAAAGCAAATATTTTACACCATTCCTTAACAACCCCCCATTTATTTTCTTGGTTGTCACAGATGGATCGACATGGAACCACTCAGGACAAGGACAGAGGTAGGAAGACCTTTTCCTCTTCTTGGGTGGAATGCCGAGGCCTCTCCAGTTCTCAGTTTCATCGACTGGAGCTTCTCTTGATGGTCTGCCTTCCTCTTGCTGGATGGGCTCAAAAACCAGATTGACATCTGGAGCCTATTTGACAATTGGTAGTACAGAATCTTCCTTCTCTGTGTAACGGATGTGCAGGATAGTTGGTCTCAGAGATGACTTGAGGGCTGTGTTTTTCGTCTTTTATGTGCCTCATTAACGCAACGCAGAACTGTGTAATTTATTGTTATATATTAAAATACAGTCGCCAGAGCAAGAGGAAAGGCCAGGTTTTAAACTTTGTTTTCAGCCAGGCTGAGCTGGGTGTGTGGTTGAGCCGTAAAAGGAAGATAAATGATGGGGCAGAGGTCGATCCCTCTGTCATATGCAAGTAATTGATCCAGTCCAGACTACGTGTTGATTTCATGTTTTACAGGAGGGCAGGGGACTTGGATTTTTTTTTTTAATGAAATGTGGACTTTTAACGGTGCGTTGTGTGCGGTGACAAAGGGGGAATTATTTTTTTTAGTGACGTGCTTATTTAAAAGTTTTATTCATTTAGTTTGATTTATGATTTATTATGTAAATAAGAGCGGCAATTAAATTTTATTTTTTTAAATCAAAATCAAAAAATTTTCTTCTCTTTCTGAACTGGGCACCTGGTGGTTTTATTGGCCTTTTGTCCATGTGTTCTGCCCCAGCCTAGCGGGCGCTAGAACACAACATAGAATCTCTCCCCCTTCTCCCAGCTCTCAAGGAAGACTGCGTGTTAGTCCACAAGATGGATTTTATTCCCAGTCTCCATCTTTGCATAGGCATCGGGGAGGGCGTGGCCAAAATAATGAACAGAATGGCTCTTTTAAAGACCTTCCCTCCCTATTGAAAGAACAAGAACAAAATAACAATGACACCCAAACTGAGCTCCTTGGCTAAACACTGGAGATGAAGGTTTCAACAGAAATGGCTTCCCTCCCCTCCAGGCTAGTGGACGATCTCAAAGAAGAAGTCGGGAAACTACCATGAGAACAAAGAAGAGACAGACTGAACACGGAGACTAGAACCAACACAAGTTCTGCTGTTGCTGCTGTACATGGCCTCCGGTTGAGAGCGAGAAGAAGAAAAAAAGAGAGAAGGAGGCGCTGTGGTCGTCCTCCAATAGTGGCACCAGCCAATCACTCTCCAGCACCTGGAACACCAAGAAGATCCACACAGGGCCGACAGCGCCACTCAGTGGCCAACAGGACACATTGCAGACGGGAAGAAAAACTGAACAGAAAACCGAGCTGACATTATAATTATATACACAAATATATAAACACGATACACCATTGACTTCTGTCCGTCAAAGAGCCAGAGTCCAGACTGATGTGATGGAAATAAATTCACATAGATACAGGAAAACATTCCTGGTTTGGTTTTGTTTTTTTGCCTTTTGCATTTTCACAAAACCCAATAAATTGAATGTAACTATAAGGGATCAATATTAATTTTATGAATGAAAAACAATTTATCTGGAAGCGGCAGTTTGTGTTGTGAGTCACTTTGTCTGTTCCAGATGAAGCATGTTTTATCTGATTGATTGATTTATGATCATAAACCAGAAATAAAGTCTCATAAAAAACAATATTTTCACCCTAAAATAAAGGTGTGATATCAACTACACAACCTTCACAACGCTGTCAGACTTTGACAAATTCATCTTTGTGCTTCACATGAGAAACCAGGTTGAGTTGGATGGAGAACTCTGAAGTGAGAGCAGATCAGTGTGTTGTTGATGTGTGAAACCTTCATGCTGAGATGTTCCAGCCGTGGATGATGAGAGCAGAAGCAGTGGTTGTGTTGCTGCTGCCTTCACTGAGCAGCTGCTCCAAGTCCTGCTTCTTCCACTGAGGATTCAGCTCCACCAGTGGCTTCTGGGATGTCCTGACCTCACACTCTCCAGTTGATAGTAGTGGGCTTAGTGGGGCTAAAAACACATCACAGTGTAGCAACAAAAAAACATTTCTAAATTTGAATACAGTATCTGGTACACAATCTAGTACAGTACACATACAGCCCTGTCGATGCCCCGCCCTGAGAGCCATATACCCCACTGTGATTGGTAGGTTTGTTAAGCTCCGCACACAACACTGTGAAGTGCCATTCTTATAAAACTCGCGGGCCGCACTAATATTAAACTTTCATATTAAGGTGCGGGCCACAAAATATCATCTTGCGGGCCGCAATTGGCCCGCGGGCCACAAATTTGAGACCCCTGGTTTAGAGACTTTCAAAGACCCAGTGACTCTGAGCTGCACCTACAGCTTCTGCTCTAAGTGTCTGCAGACCTTCTGGGAGAAGAATGACAGCAAAAACTGTCCTGTATGTAGAAGAAAATCCTCAATGGATTTTCCACCGGTGAACTTTGCCCTGAAGCAACTGGTTGAGTCGTTGGCTGACAGCCAGCAGTCTGGATGGTCTGAGACAGTGGAAGCAGTGAAGGTGGAGCTGATGTGCAAACACAAAGCAGAGTCCATAATGTTCTGTGAGGATGAGCAGAAAGCGCTGTGCTCTGTGTGTGTGTTTTCTCTCCACCAGGGTCACAAGGTGGTTCCTGTGGAAGAAGCAGTCCCAGGACTGAAGGAGCAGCTGAAGTCCAACTTCACAGCTTTAAAGGACAAGAAGAAGAAATACGGAGAAGTTGAGTTAAAATTCAAACAAGTGATTCAACACTTGGAGAAGCAGGCGTCGTCAACAGAGAAGCCGATCAGAGCAGAGTTTGACAAGCTCCGCCTCTTCCTGAGAGAGGAAGAGGAGTCCAGACTGGCGGCTCTGAGGGAGGAAGAGGAGCAGAAGAGGAAGACTGTGATCAGAGAGATGGAGAAGATTCAGGAGAAGATGTCTTCTCTGTCCAGCACCATCACTGCTGTTGAGAAGGAGCTGCAGCAGGAGGACACCATGGTCTTCCTCAACAGTTATAAAGGCCTTCAGAGCAGAGCCAGAGACCAGTGCTCCCATTCAGAGCCACAGCTGCTCCCAGGAGCACTGATCAACGTGGCCAAACACCTGGGCAACCTGTCCTTCACAGTGTAGCAGAAGATGAAGGACCAGGTCAACTTCAGTCCAGTCATCCTGGACCCAAACACTGCAAACCTCTGGCTCCACCTGTCTGATGACCTGACCAGTGTGAGATGTGGAGAAACACCTCAGCAGCTTCCTGATAATCCAGAGAGACACACTAGACATCCCAGTGTTGTGGGTTCTGAAGGTTTCAGCTCAGGACAACACAGCTGGGAGGTGGAGGTGGGAGATCATCCAGACTGGACTATAGGTGCCGCTAAAGAGTCAGCTGACAAGAAGGGTGAGAGATCTGCCTCACCAGAATATGGACTCTGGTGTTTATCATATAGAAATGGAAAATACACTGATGGTCTTGGTGACACTGTCACGGTGGAGAAGAGTGTGGAGAGACTCAGAGTCCAGCTGGACTTTGGCCAGGAGAAGGTTTCCTTCTACGACGCTGTGGACCAGACTCACATCTGCACTTACGAAGACACTTTCACTGAGAAACTCTTCCCATTTTTCAGTGTTGGAAAGGCTGGAGATCAGGAAACTGCTGACATCAGGATGTGTGTGAGAGATTTTTCAGTGATGTTTGAGAAGGAGGTCGAGTTGTTAGCGATGCGTTAGCTCGTTGCTAACAGGGGGGCTCTTTGCCAAGTAGAGGTTCAGGCTGTTTTGAGTCTTTGATTGAAAATCACGTGTTTGAAAATGATTTGAAACCAGTTATAGACGATGGAAAAATGTCTTCAATCAATCATGTAGAAATGACAATGATTGATTTTTGTTTGTTTTTTGCTTTTATAAACCATTTATTTGAGAGAAAAGAAAAACCAAACTCACTCACTTCAAAACATTTATCTTTCAGCTAATTGAGGTTTACTGAAATTCATCATTGACTTCAAAAACAATCAGATGTCATCTTTGTGCTTCTTTGGCTGTGAGAAATGTGACAGGAACCTCCTGATTCAACCGACTCATGATGAAGATGCTGCATCAGATGTTTGCTGTAGATGTTGTTCTGTCATTACCAGCTGATTTAAAATGACTGCAGGAAAAACCTAACGACATTTCACCTTCAAAACAATGTTTGCTCTGCTTTTGTGATTTTCTTTCTCAATACACAAACAGCATCCATTGTGCATTGTGCAGTGTTGGTGCAAGGCATCATGGGAGGTGTAGTGATGTTTTGGGGAAGGTTGATGAGGAAGGTTTTATGGGAATAGTTTGATGTAAAACTTAAAATATAATCATGTTATTTAGTGAGAGTTTCACCTTTCAATGTTAAAATGTTCACAATTTTACACAAAACTATCAAGTAGTCCGCTGGCGCTGCCTCTCTGGCTCCTCCTGCTGGCGTTGCTGCTGCTGCTGCTGCTGCCCTTCATAGACCAAGCACACAGCTGCTCCTGCCACAACAACTTCGCGCGCTCCTTCAACATCATGCTGCTACCAAGGACCTCCACCCACCTAGAGGAAGGTCCTCAAAGGGACATAAAATAAACAAAAAAAAAAAATTCATATCTGAACGACATTCATCATCATCGTTATCATCGTCAATATCATGATTATTATTCAAGGTTGTTTCATTGTCTGTGTTCCACTTTCAACTCTGGGACTCACAACTGCTGTTTAATCTGGTTTAAGGTTTACTAGAAATGAAATAAATACATACAACTATGATATCTGAAGTAGAATATACTCTACTAAAGTACTTTACACCAACGTATCAGAGTGACATGAACATTTTGCAAAGACAAACCACCTGTCAATCATCTTCCAGCAGGTTTTAACAGCTAAAACTCTCCCAGAAATCTCACCCATCAATTCTTTCTCTTCTTTTGACACTTGCTATTTTCCACCATATTCATTTGGTTCAGTACTAAGAAGGCAGGATGATACTGCAATATTCTCTGAAACTACAGTATCCCCCTCAGACGCTCGTGTGGGCTCAAAAACTTTTAAAAACAGTTACCTCTCCTGGAAACCAAATCATTTTGCCTTCACTCTTCTGTCTCTCTTTCTTTCTTTCTTTCTTTCATTTCTTCCTTGTGCTCCTGAAAACACGCTCCACTACTCTCACTTTACAAGGACAAATACTGTTGCTCTCTGGCGCCCTCTGTTGTTCTGGCCTTCACGCGTCCATTGAGTGAAGCAGTGCAGCGCTTTGCATCGTTTGTGTATCAGTGTTTTTAATCAGCTGATATGTAAAATGACATTTGGTGTGAGGTATGACGTCATCAGAGGGAAAAACAGCTGGATATTAATGACAGAAGGGTCGTAGTACTTTGAGTACTTTGACTTGCCATGTTAAAATACTGCATGTGCTCAGCTGTTACTGTGTGAAATCCACAGGTGGGGATTTATTCTCTTGTTTCTTCCATCAGTGCATATTCTGCTTATGTATTATATGTATTAACTTAATGATGAGAAAACAATAAATAAAGCTCTTTAAAAACCTCAGAGGTTTGCAAATGATCGGCTGCAAGTACTGTCAGAAAACATATCATCACAATCCTGTATTACTGCATATGATGTAGTTTTTATCTGTATATTACAGCGAGCTGTGGTTGTGTGGTTCTGCTCTTTTCAAGATGTTCAATAAAGCTCATCAGAATCAGAATCAGAATCAGAATCAGAAATACTTTATTTATCCCAAGGGAAATTCTTTTTGGAACAGGGCTCCAGTCAGAGAGTTTGGACGCTGTCAGTCTGTGCTGCGCCCACTGAGAGCAGGGCGGTTTCCATTTCTCCTTTCCGGTTCTACTTGGTTTTAGTGAACCTGTTACGGGTTTATAAATATATATGTAGGCGTGATAAATGAAGACTGTGAAATGTCCGGGGTGTGTTTTTCGTGTGGAGAATGTTGCAGACGTGCCTCGTTATTTTGATCGCTAGTACATTTTTCTTTCTGGAGCTTTTTCTCATGTGTGTGTATGTGTACGCATCACAGTCTGCGTTCATTTGTCTCTTCATACAGGTATTGAGATTCATAGTTATATGTATTGGTTCTGTTTTATAAATAACTTTGAAGAATATTTTATTGAATTGACGACGCTGAAGTTGGCGCCACATTCGCAGCGGTGCTTCTTAGGTTTCGATTCCACCTTAAAAGAAAAATTCTCAATTTGACCGCTAGATGGCTGTGCCTATCCCAACACTTTTCAACATATAACATTCAGTGGATCATTATGTCTATGTTGAGGTGGATTTTTTCCAAAATTATACAGTAGAAATTGAAATGTGAGGTATCATCGTACAGCCTGGGAGCTCTACTATCACAATCAGTTGACATACAATATAGGAAATCATTTTTGACCTTTTGGGGGGACTCCAAATTTGACAACTTTGCCATTGATATTATATTTTTCAGTTTTTCAGGTGGATTGTGGACTATGTCAACTGATTGTGAAAGCAGAGCTCCCAGGCTTTCCAATGATAATAATAATTTAGTCAGAAATCCTCGTCAACATAGACATAATGATTTATTTATTTTTTATATTGAACAGTGTTGGAATAAGCACTGCCATCTAGTGGTCAAATCGCGGAACTATTTTTTAAGGTGGAATCGAAACTTGAGTAGCACCGCGGCGAATGTGGCGCCAACTTCAGCGTCGTTCTGGCATCACAGTCTGCGTTCATTTGTCTCTTCATACACTCTGTGCTGCGTTCAATGAAAGCCAGGAATAAAGTGGCAGCAAACACTGCAATCTGAGTCCATGTCTCCATGAACACAACGCAAGATACACAAGTTAACGGGCATGTTTACAACATCACAAGAGACACACCCATTACACTCAGTTGTGTCCCAATCGGCCCAATGCAACACTTTGGCCTTACTGCCATTTAAGGTTAAAGGTCACACTGACTGTCATTCCAAAGAAAGCAAATATTCCAGGTGCAATGACTTTGAATGACCTTGACTGCAGTTAATTATTCAGCGGAGGTCAAACAGTGTGGACTTTTTATATTGCAGATGTGTGGCTACAAATGTATATTTACATAGGAAAGGCAGCTGGATTGTCCACACCAGGCTTCCTTAGAAATATGCTGGTGCAAGATGGCAGCTAACTGGGAGCACTGGGACCCTTATTGATGTATGGAGATTCTTATGAAAATGTGAGAACCTTTCTAAAGGGAGGAAAACCAAATAAATTTTATTTATGGATGGATGGGGGTATAAAATATTGCTTGTTTACTTGTTTTCCACAGAATATAAGGAGCCTCAGACAGTCAAGAGGACTGTCACCTTAATAAAGCACCAACAAGGTCATCAACGTCTTGTTACAAGGAGCTGGGACACCATTAGCTGGCATTGCAGAGTATCTGCTTTGAGCAAAACAATTGGAGGTTTTTTATCTGCAGTTCCACAGGACACAGACTGAGTCGGTGAGTCTGACTTTCCCAACTGGAAATAAATATTTCAATGCATCTGGCTGGGAGGAATATCTGCTCAAATGGCAGAGAAATTAGCTTGTGTAGAAAGTCTACTCAACTGTTCAGTTTGTTTAGAGACTTTCAAAGACCCAGTGACTCTGACCTGCAACCACAGCTTCTGCTCCAAGTGTCTGCAGACCTTCTGGGAGAAGAATGAAAGCAAAAACTGTCCCGTATGTAAAAGAAACTCCTCAAAGGATAGTCTGCATCCAGACTTTGCCCTGAAGCAACTGGTTGAGTCGTTGGCTGACAGCCAGCAGTCTGGATCGTCTGAGACAGTGGAAGCAGTGAAGGTGGAGCTGCTGTGTAAACACAAAGCAGAGTCCATAATGTTCTGTGAGGATGAGCAGAAAGCTCTGTGCCCTGTGTGTGAGTTTTCTCTCCACCAGGGTCACAAGGTGGTTCCTGTGGAAGAAGCAGTCCCAGGACTGAAGGAGCAGCTGAAGTCCAACTTCACAGCTTTAAAGGACAAGAAGAAGAAATACGGAGAAGTTGAGTTAAAATTCAAACAAGTGATTCAACACTTGGAGAAGCAGGCGTCGTCCACAGACAAGCAGATCAGAGCAGAGTTTGACAAGCTCCGCCTCTTCCTGAGAGAGGAAGAGGAGTCCAGACTGGCAGCTCTGAGGGAGGAAGAGGAGCAGAAGAGGAAGACTGTGATCAGAGAGATGGAGGAGATTCAGGAGAAGATGTCTTCTCTTTTTTTTGGAATATTTTATTTTCAGTTTTTACATTTATCACACAAAGAAACAAAAAAGTCAATATACCAGCAGTATATAGGCACAAACTAATCAAGAAACCTGTCACTCCACCCCCCCCCAAAAAAAAAAAATAAATAAATAAATAAATAAATAAATAAATGAAATAAAATAAAATAAAATAAAATAAAATAAAATACAAACAGGTCAGTGTATGACATTATTACCGATTTAGACACGTGGTATAACAGATAAATGATTATAGTGCAGATACGGTTGCCATATTTTCAAAAAAGTGTTGTACTGATTTCTGAGGCAGTATGTGATTTTTTCCAGGGGTATGCAACTATTCATTTCAAGCAACCATCTATCAATGAAAAGGGGGGAGTCAGATTTCCAAGACATCATGATACATTTCTTTGCTACACTTAAAGACATTCCCATAAATTTGAGCTGCGTTTTGTCTAGTGAGCCACAAATATTTGCCAAGTTTCCCAATAGGCACAGTTCAGGATTGACTGGAACTTCAACTCCAGTGATTTTGGTTAAAGTAGAGCAGACATCATGCCAGAAAGGTTTCACTTTAATACACAACCAAGTACAATGTAAAAAGCAACCCACTTCAATGTCACATCTAAAGCACCTATCTGACACATCAGATTTAAATGAATGTAATTTTTCTGGGGTGAGGTATAATTGATGTAAAATGTTATAGTTAATCAATCTATATCGGGCATTGATGATATTTAACAAACTATTTTGGCAAAGATCTTCCCAGAGTTGTTCGTTAATTGTAATGTTCAGATCTGACTCCCATTTCATCTTGGACTTATGTAAGCCTGACTTTGGGCTCTCATTCAACAGCAGGTGGTACATCTTAGAAATGAATCTTTGTGTGTTCCTCCCATGAAGAAGCTTTTCCACATTATTCATAACAGGCTGAGTCATTTCCGAACCTAAATTAGATCTCAGGAATTATCTTAATTGGAGATAACAGAAAAAAGTTTGCTTGGACAAGTTATATTTCCCCTACATATGTTCAAATGTCATGAAAAGTCCAGTATCGAAACAGTTCTCCAAATGTTGTATTCCTTTATGATGCCATTGGTCTAGGATCTTATTGTTAAGAGTCATGGGTATAAGATAATTCTGTTTTAAAGGAGTTTTAGGGGACAATTTCATCTTCAGTCCAAGGCTTTTGTGGACCTCGTGCCAAATTTTAATTAAATGTCTAAATATAGGGTTATCTGTCTTTTTGTTTATAGTTGCAGAGTTATGTTTATAAATGAAGTCACTGGGAGTTTTTTCTTTCAAGGGGTGCAAACCAATTTGTATCCAGTTGGGGGCCTCACTGCCCTCGAAGAAAGATGAGATGAATCTCATTTGAGCTGCCAAGTAGTATTTCTTAAAACTGGGCAATCGAAGTCCCCCTGAACGATGATCCCACGTTAGTTTCTCAATGGATACCCGAGGTGTTTTTTGGTTCCATAAGAATTGTCTGACATATCCATTGAGGGTTCGAAAAAAGGATTGTGGGAATGGAATAGGTAGAGATTCAAACAAATATTGTAACCTTGGTTGTACATTCATCTTAACACAATTCATTCTGCCAATCAAGGTGAGAGGCAAGAACGTCCATCTACGCAAGTCTTCTTCAATCTTACTGAGCAGTGGGAGATAATTCAGTTTATACAGGTTTTTGAGATTGCTGTCTACAAATATACCAAGATATTTTATACCATCTGTAGGCCATTTAAATAGACTTGTTTGCTGAAGTTCAGAGTGGTCAAAATTCGTTCAAGGAATAATTTCACTTTTTTCCAAATTTACTTTGTAAACAACAATATTACTATACATATTCAAAACAGTTTGCAGTTTGGAGAGAGAGTTACCAGGATCTTTTAAGTACAAAATGATGTCATCTGCCAAAAGATTAATTTTATGAGTTATCTGACCAACCTGGAAACCTTTTATATCAAGATCATTTGTAATTGTTTGAGCTAAGGGTTCAATTGCTAAAACAAAAAGTGCTGGGGATAAAGGACATCCCTGTCTACTTGATCTGCCTAGAGGGAATGCAGGCGAAATTTGTCCATTGGTGCTAATTTTACCTTGGGGTTTATGATACAGAGTTTGGATCCATTTAATAAATAGTGGGCCAAACTCAAATTTGGCAAGCACTTTAAATAAATATGCCCATTCTAACCTATCAAAGGCTTTCTCAGCATCGAAAGCCACAGCTATACTGGGTTCTGTTTCAGATTTTGTTAAATTAATAATATTAAATAGGCTGCATAGATTATTAGCTGAGGAACGTTTTGAGATAAAACCACTTTGGTCCGGGTTTATTAGTTGAGGCAGGTATTGACTAAGCCTGTTAGCCAGGGCTTTGGAAATCAATTTATAATCTGTGTTTAACAATGAGATTGGCCGGTAAGTGGAGCAATTCAATGGATCTTTATTTTTTTTTTTTTATGAATGACAGTAATTATCGCTGTAGAGAAAGAATCAGGAAGTGTTCCTGTTTCTGAGGCTAAGTTGATGACATCAATAAGAAGTGGGAGAAGTAAATCCTTAAATTCCCTGTAGAATTCTGGAGGGAACCCATCTTCTCCTGGTGATTTGTTTGCTTGTAATGAGCGAAGAGCTTTTTAAATTTTTGTTTGTATAAAAGGACGATCAAGGCTATCTTGATCTTCCTTGCTGAGCTTGGGCAGTTCAATCATGGACAAAAATTCATCAACACTATTCATATCTTCTGGAGGTTCTGATGTGTATAACTGCGTATAGTACTGTTTAAATGTATCATTAATTTATTTAGGGTTATATGATAGCAAACCTGTTTTAGTCTGAATCGAATTAATTGTCCTAGAGCTTTCCTCTTTTTTTAGTTGCCAAGATAGAATTTTGTGTGCCTTTTCTCCCAGTTCGTAGTATCTTTGTTTGCTTCTCATGATATTTTTTTCAATTCTAAAAGTATGCAGTGTATTATATCTAAGCTTTAGATTTTGATTGTTGAAACTCTTTTTCCAATTTTAAGATGTCTGCTTCCAGTTCCTCTATTTCTGCCATGTATTTCTTTTTGACACCTTTGGTATAGGAAATTATTTGTCCCCTTAGAAATGCTTTAAGTGTGTCCCATAATATGAAACTGTTGGGGGAAGAAGGACAGTTTGTATCGCAAAATAACTCAATCCGTCCCCTTATGAATTTGCAAAAATCTGGTTTTTGAAGGAGGGTAGGGTTGAGACGCCACCTATAGACATTAGAAGTTTTTTCAGGCATATAAATTGACAGTGTCAAAGGAGAGTGATCTGACAATATTCTAGGTAAATATTTAGATTCTATTGCTCTGTGAATCAGGTGTGTCGATAACAAGAAAAGATCAATCCGAGTGAAAGAGTTATGCCGACCAGAGTAGAAGGAGTAGTCTCGGGCCTGAGGATCTGCCTCCACATATCAGTTAAGTTTAATTCCTTCATGAAGTTAATGGTGGTTTTACCTGCTTTAGATTTGGTTACTGATAGAGCTGACTTATCTAGAAGAGGATCCAGGCAGAAATTGAAGTCTCCCCCTATTAGAATGTTTTTATGTCCCCCTGAGACCTTCAAGAATATATTTTGAATAAATGACTCATCATCATAATTAGGCGCATAAAAATTCAAGAGGGTCCAGGGTTCTGAATAAATCTGACAATTCACCACAACATATCTACCTAATGTATCAACAATGGTTTCTCCAATTGTTACAGGGGTGTTCTTATTTATTAGGACGGCCACTCCCCTGGCTTTAGAGTTAAAAGATGATGATATTACGTGCCCTATCCAATCTCTCTTCAATTTTCTATGTTCTAGGGGTGTTAAATGGGTTTCCTGTACGAAAGCAATGTCTATTTTGAGTTTTTTCAAATACATCAAAACTCTCTTTCGTTTTATTGGTCCATTAAGCCCATTCACATTAAAGCTTACAAATTTCACCACTCTATTCATCAACCATAAACTTTCTTAAGAAATATTGTCCCATCCATATCATGCTTCCCGTATAACCAAGTATTTCAAAATAAAGCACTGACCGTGCAAGGAGAAAAGAAAGGAAAGAAAAGAAAAGAAAAGAAACATATGCTATAACTACACACACCCTCCCCTCTCCACACGCGTCTTGCGCCTTCCCAAACCTGGCGCATGGCAGGCGTGATTATCACAACGGGACCTACTGGGCAAATGACTAAACCATTAGCCCCCTCTCTGCAACATTCTAATGTCAACAAAAATAACAAATGACATCGCGTAGAAAAATAAATAAAGTACAGTACCTCAAAATGTGCGGGTATGACAGCAGTTCAAAATGGAAGCAGCATAGCCGTTTTGAACAAATGGTAACATCCCCTTAGCACAATCGTGAGTTAAATAATAATGATAATAATAAAAGAAAAAGAAAAGTTTTGCCTGTGCGGATCAATCTCCTTCCCGTACGTTATCCTTCTTCAGGAACTTAGTCGCCTCCTCCGGGTCCACGAAAATCTTGGGCTCTTCATCTTCTCCCGGATAGACGTAAAGCTTGGCCGGGTACCGTAAACTGTATTTTAATCCCTTGTCGCGTAGAGCCTGTAGCACTTTTTTGAAGGCTCGCCATTGAGCCATGACCTCACTGGTATAGTCCGGGAAGATAAGGACTTTGCCTCCGTTGTATTCCATGGACTGTTGTCTGCCAAGGCGTAGAATTAACTCCTTCTGCTGAAAGTGATGGATGCGCGCCAGGATTGTACGCGGTCTTGTGCCGGTAGCCGGCTTCGGCTGGAGGGATCGGTGCGCCCGATCCACCATAACTGGATGCGGGAAATGTTCATCACCAAGCAACTTAGGGATTCGTTTGGAGACAAATTCAGTGGGTCTACCTTTCTCCTCATCCTCCGGTATCCCCACAAGTTTAATATTGTGTCTCCGGGAGCGAGCTTCCAAGTCAAGGACTTTAGTCTGGAGCTGAGCGTTGTGTTTCGTTAGCTCAGTGCATTTAGCCTCCAATTTTAGCATGCAGACGTCAAGGTCGCTCATCGCTTGTTCTTGATTGGTCACTCGAGTTTGAAGTTCAGCCTGTGAAGCTGCAAGCGCATGAAACTTGGCTTCAAATGCATCAAATCGTTCATTTATGCAGCGAAGGATTGATTCGGACATCTCTTTGCATATTTCTTTACACATAGCGTAGGTTTGGTCCGCACACTGAGTATCGAAGATGTCTTCTCTGTCCAGCACCATCACTGCTGTTGAGAAGGAGCTGCAGCAGAAGGACACCATGGTCTTCCTCAACAGTTATAAAGGCCTTCAGAGCAGAGCCAGAGACCAGTGCTCCCAGTCAGAGCCACAGCTGCCACAGCTGCTCCCAGGAGCACTGATCAACGTGGCCAAACACCTGGGCAACCTGTCCTTCAGTGTGGCAGAAGATGAAGGACCAGGTCAACTTCAGTCCAGTCATCCTGGACCCAAACACTGCAAACCTCTGGCTCCACCTGTCTGATGACCTGACCAGTGTGAGAAATAGAGGAGAAACACCTCAACAGCTTCCTGATAATCCAGAGAGACACACTAGACATCCCAGTGTTGTGGGTTCTGAAGGTTTCAGCTCAGGACAACACAGCTGGGAGGTGGAGGTGGGAGATCATCCTCGGTGGGCTATAGGTGTCGCTAAAGAGTCAGCTGACAGGAAGGGTGAGAGATCTGCCTCACCAAAATATGGACTCTGGTGTTTATCAATGGAAAATACACTGATGGTCTTGGTGACACTGTCACGGTGGAGAAGAGTGTGGAGAGACTCAGAGTCCAGCTGGACTTTGACCAGGGGAAGGTTTCCTTCTACGACGCTGTGGACCAGACTCACATCTCCACTCATGAAGACACTTTCACTGAGAAACTCTTCCCATTTTTCAGTGTTGGAAAGGCAGGAGATCAGAAAACTGCTGACATCAGGATGTGTGAGAGAAATTTTTCAGTGATGTTTGAGAAGGAGTTTCTTTCTGTTTTGGAATCAGATTCAGATTCAGATTCAGATGTATATTTCGATTTAGATTAAGATTTATTGGCACTTAGATCCACTGTTTAGGTGCATACATGTGAAATATTTAGGCCCGCAAGCTCCAGTACATTAAGAATTGCATAAACATGATGGATTTGACTCTTTGATCGAGTTTGAAAATGATTTGAAACCAGTTATGGACGATGGAAAAATGTCTTCAATCAATCATGTAGAAATGACAATGTTTGTTTTTTGTTTGTTTTTTGCTTTTATAAACCATTTTTTTGAGAAAAATGAAAAACCAAACTCACTCACATCAAAACTTAACATTTATCTTTCAGCCCTCAGAGGTTTTCTGAACTTCATCATTGACTTCAAAAACAATCAGATATCAACTTAGTTATTGATATTTGTAAACTGTAATTGTCTATTTTTGTTATTTAAACTAGTGAGAACACACGATTGGTCATGTTGGGAAGATTGTTTTAAAAATCAACTTCATCCTTATTGGATATTTTTTTCATCTTTGTGCTTCTTTGACTGTCAGAAATGTGACAGGGACCTCCTGATTCAACCGACTCATGATGAAGATGCTACATCAGATGTTTGCTGCAGATGTTGTTCTGTCATTACCAGCTGATATAAAATGTGTTGCATTAATACGTCTTGTGCAGCCGTGTCTGGAGGAAAACCTGTCGACAAAGTTTCACCTTCAAAAACAATGTTTTGTCAATAAATTTGCTCTGTTTTTGAGAGGTTCTGTCTCAATATACAAACAGCCTGCGTTGTGTAGCGTTGGTGCAAGGCATCATGGGAGGTGTAGTGATGTTTTTGGGGGAAGGTTGAGGGTTGATGAGAAGGTCGTTGCCCTTGGGTCACATTGATATTATGGGAATAGTCTGACATACATTGTAATATAATCATGTTATTTAGTGAAAGTCTCACCTTTTAACATTAAAATGTTGACGATTTTCCACAAAACTATCAAGTTAATTTGTAAAAGTTTCACTTTTTACATCAAACTCACGCTATTTCATGAAAGTTTTGTTTTGACGTGAAACCTTTCATGGAATTCCGTCATACTGAGCCCTGTTGTTTTTCCTCGCGTGGCAGTAAAGTGTTAATGAAAGGAGTCTCAAGAAATAAATACTCAAGTAAAGAACAGATACCTTGAAAAGAAAATCTACTTCAGATCAGTTAACAAAGACTTTCAGAATAAACTTGCAATCACAGATAATATGTTTACAATGTTTTAATGAATCAAAGTTGATTTTATTGTTTTTTGGAAACAGATTCGGGACCACTCCCACCCCCCCGGCCCCCCCACCTCCCCGCCCAGCATCATAACATTGTTATTGTTGATACTTCTTATTGTCATATTAGCATTTTCACTTTTCAATGAAGGTCAATGAGTGAGATGATCCCCACAGGAAGTCACCTGTGTCCAGTTCAATCAGGAGGCCACAGTCATCCTGTCACTTCCAACCATGTTATTCTACCTGCCTGTCACTATTGCACCACTCATTTAATGATGTGGATTAACTCTGTGTTTGTGGCGCTCATACAGTCTCTCACTGCATCCAGATGAAACTCAGTTTGTGTTTTGATTTTGTCATTTTTTTCAAAATGTTTTGAAGCTGATGGAGTTTCCCAGTGAACGATGGTCAACCTCAAAGTACAAATACTCAGTGACCTCACTAGATTCTTCAGGTATTCATACTTTACTGGAATATTTCCTCTAAATTCTGACTTATTATTATTAAAATTATATTAATACTGCTGCTGTTTCTCTTACCGCTGCTGTTACTGCAGTTCTTCCTCCAATGCAGCAGAGGGCGCTCCAACCATAGAATAGAACAGCAAGGAACACAAAATAGAACGCAATAGAAGCCTTTATTAATCCCACATTGGGGACATTTTAATCATAACAGCAACGATATAAAGCAAAGAGAAGTCAAACTATATGAATCAAAAAGACATCAAGGCTCTCTGCTATCTGCCATCTGCCACTTTGCAGATAGCCGATGCCTATCCAGAGCCCACCGCATCCTGTCCGACCCCACCCATGAAAAAAATGAAATAAATACATACAACTGTGATATCTGAAGTAGAATATACTCTGCAGTCTACTAAAGTACTTTACACCAACATATCAGAGTGAAATGAACATTTTGCAAAGACAAACCACCCGTCAATCATCTTCCAGCAGGTTTTAACAGCTAAAACTCTCCCAGAAATCTCACCCATCAATTCTTTCTCTTCTTTTGACACTTGCTATTTTCCACCATATTCATTTGGTTCAGTACTAAGAAGGCAGGATGATACTGCAATATTCTCTGAAACTACAGTATCCCCCTCAGACGCTCGTGTGGGCTCAAAAACTTTTAAAAACAGTTACCTCTCCTGGAAACCAAATTATTTTGCCTTCACTCTTCTGTCTTTCTTTCTTTCTTTCATTTCTTCCTTGTGCTCCTGAAAACACGCTCCACTACTCTCACTTTACACGGACAAATACTGTTGCTCTCTGGCGCCCTCTTTTGTTCTGGCCTTCACACGTCCATTGAGTGAAGCAGTGCAGCGCTTTGCATCGTTTGTGTATCAGTGTTTTTAATCAGCTGATATGTAAAATGACATTTGGTGTGAGGTGTGACGTCATCGGAGGGAAAAACAGCTGGATATTAATGACAGAAGGGTCGTAGTACTTTGAGTACTTTGACTTGCCATGTTAAAATACTGCATGTGCTCAGCTGTTACTGTGTGAAATCCACAGGTGGGGATTTATTCTCTTGTTTCTTCCATCAGTGCATATTCTGCTTATGTATTATATGTATTATCTTAATGATGAGAAAACGATAAATAAAGCTCTGTCATTATCATTGAAGGTTCTTTTATATATATATATATATATATATGTATATATATATATATATATATATATATATATATATATATATATATATGTATATGTACAGCGCCTTGCAAAAGTATTCACCCCCCCCCTTTGCTTTTTTCTATTTTGTTAGATTTCAGCCTGTAATTTAAATGTTTTTCATCTGAAGATTTCGTGAGATGGAAATGCACAAAGTAATCTAAGTTGGTGAAGTGAAATGAGAAAAAAATATATAAAAAGAATAATTTAAAGAAATAAAAAAGTGGAAATTGGCATGTGCATATGTATTCACCCCCCTGAAGTCAGTACTTTTTAGAGCCACCTTTTGCAGCAATTACTGCTGTAAATCTCTTCTGATAGGTCTCTATGAGCTTGCGACATCTTTCAACTGGGATTTTTGCCCATTCCTCATGGCAAAACTTCTCCAGCTCCTCCAAGTTGGATGGTTTCCGCTTGTGAACGGCAGTCTTCAAGTCAAACCAGAGATTTTCAATCGGATTGAGGTCCGGGCTTTGACTAGGCCATTCTAGCACATTTAACTTCTTCTCCTTAAACCATTCATGCGTAGCTTTAGCAGTATGCTTCGGGTCATTGTCCTGCTGGAAAGTGAACCTCCGTCCCAGTCACAAATCACAGGTGGACTGGAACAGGTTTTTCTCCAGAATGTCCCTGTATTTAGCACCATCCATCTTCCCCTCTAAGCGGACCAATTTCCCCGTCCCTGCTGCTGCAAAACATCCTTATAGCATGATGCTGCCACCGCCATGTTTCACTGTGGGGACAGTGTTCTTGGGGTGATGGGAAGTGTTGGGTTGCTGCCAGACATAGCATTTACCTTTGTGGCCAAAAAGTTCAATTTTAGTCTCATCTGACCAGATCACCTTCTGCCATACAATAAGGGGGTTGTCCACATGCTTTTTGGCAAATTCAAAACGTGCCTTCTTATTTTTAACACTGACAGGTATTCACTGGCCACTCTTCCATAAAGCCCAGCTCTATGGAGTGTACGGCATATTGTGGTTCTATGGACAGACACACCAGTGTTTGCTGTAGAACTCTGCAGCTCCTTCAGGGTTACCTTTGATCTCTGTGTTGCCTCTCTGATCAATGTCCTCTTTGTTGTCTGTGAGTTTTGGTGGTCGGCCCTGTCTTGGCAGGTTTGTTGTGGTCCCGTGTTGTTTCCATTTGGCAATTATAGATTTGATGGTGCTCCGGGGGATCATCAAAGATGTAGATATTTTTTTGTAACCCAGTCCTGACTTGTATCTCTCTATAAATTTGTCCCTGACTTGTTTGGAGAGCTCCTTGGTCTTCATGATGTGATTCTTCTTGCTAAGTAGAGTTGCAGCCCATTGGGGCCTCTCAGAGAAGGTGTGTTTATACTGACACATCATGTGATACTTTGGCCCTGTTTTCACTTGGTCACTTGTAACTGTTTTGCGTGATTGGATCACGAGAACGGCTCTCGCAGCATCTGTTCGCACTTAGCCGTTAACATGCGTCTCGAGCGTGCCATTTGTGATCGCATCACCCCCCCTTGTTTTGGCTTCTTGTTTGTAACTTTATAATGACGACGCCAGAAGTTGGGGCGCCGACCAAGTACGTACACGGGAGAGGTGAGTGGAGTAGGCGGTCGTTAATGTGGACTGAGCTCGCATTCTGTTCGCACGTCCGTGACGAATGCGTTTTTATCACCAAAACCACCTCGGGAATCGGATGACAAAACGGATTTGGACTGTTTGCACTTGGTCATTTCATGCGTTTTTTATATCTGATCAGCAAAAAACGCATGAAATGACCAAGTGCAAACAGGGCCTTAGATTGAACACAAGTGGACTTCATTGAACTAATTCTGTGACTTGTGAAGGTAATGGATTGCACGAGCACTTTTTAAGGGGCTTCATAGCAAAGGGGGTGAATATATGCACATGCCAATTTCCACAGTTTTATTTCTTTAAATTATTCTTTTATATATTTTTTTTCTCATTTCACCTCACCAACTTAGATTACTTTATGCAGATCCATCTCACGAAATATTCAGATGAAAAACATTTAAATTACAGGCTTAAATCGAACAAAATAGATAAAAGCAAAGGGGGGTGAATACTTTTGCAAGGCGCTGTATATATATATATATTTTATATATATATGCATATATATATACATACATGTATATATATGTGTGTGTACAATGTGATATATATATATAATTCAAATATAAAAATACAGACATACACATAAGTATATGAGGTATATCAATATAAACACGTAGATATGAATAGATGTGTCTTATACATCAACTATTCTAAAATTGAAATAGGCTTGAATGTTAAGTGGTGGGGTGGTATAGCTGCTGTTTGAGAGGGCAAGAGTCCAAAATTGCACATGATCTGTGGCTAAAGCTGGCAGCAAAGATGAAGCGATGGCACCTCCTCCGGCTCCCAGTGTCGTGGTCATCACCTGCCAGGGACACACAAAGACTGCAGCAGTATCGTATCAGTGCACATAATGGGTAGTTCAGGTGGAGAGGAAAAAGTGAGTGTGAATACACTGTTAAATTATTTCACAGTCTAATGCAGTGGAAAAAATGCTGCATATTTCTGCGATTAATTGGAAATGAAAATATTATTCCTGTTTAGGTTGTCCAACACTGATCAGTGCTTATCTCAGTGTTTCTCAACTGGAGGGTTGCGAGCCAAAAGTGGGCTGTGGCCTCGTGGCAGGGCTGGATTAAGGATACAGAGGCAGTGTTTCTGTTACAACGCCCCCTGAAAACACTGTTAACCACACCACAAATAGGATCCACCTGCTAGTAACATTGTCACATTCATAGCCAGGTTGTACCTGTTACATTAAAATCACCAGACCCTATACATTTCTAATATACACATGCAAAAGAGGCTGAGTGAGACTTTCCCCTAATTTCTGTCCAGTTCACCGGCAAGTTGGAGATTTTTGTAATACATTTTACATCATGGCACTTTGTATTGTAATGTTTTCTCCCTGCCACCAGATGTCAGTAGCCTCCATGTATTTTTACCAGCAGTGTCAAGTCACTGGACAATCTGTCGCTGATCGAGCTCAACCTGGACAGAGCGGAGGTCTCTGCGCATTTTAGCAATGAACACTCGTCGGTATGCCTCAACTAGTCCTTCCCAATCTAACGGTTGTGTGTGTTGACTGGTCTCAGGGATGACCCAGGGACTATGTTTCCATCTTTTATTTACTGCAGAAGACAATAAAACACATGTTAACAGTCTTCTGGCCTGTCTCCCTGCACCTCTTGTTCCCCTCGTACATACAACACGGAATTGTGAGGGATTGACTCGCTGTTGATTATCTCTGAATATACATCACAATATGCAATTTACAATATATTGTGATGCAGTTCACTTGGAAACAGCAAGAAAAACAGACAGAAAAGAACGTATATTTAAAGGTCCCATATTATGCCACTTTTCCACATATAAAATAGTTCTCTAATGTGTAAAAGGCCTGTCTGTGACCTGTGTCTTTCATCAAACCATATCCCCAGTAGTTTAAAGTGCTGCACCTTCTCCAAACCCTGATGATATCATTTGAACTGAACCTCCTTCCCAATTCTTTTCCTTGTAAAAATCATTGCTTTGCTTTTATCAACTGAAAATCTCAATGCCCAGCTATTGGCCCATTTCTCTACTTTTAAAATAGCTTCTGGCATTTTTTGTAGCCCATCATCTGCAAACAAAGAACAGCCCATCCCCTGTTGCACTTGTGAAAATACTTCATTAATCATGACTGAGAATAATAATGGACTCACAATCCTCCCTTGTGGCGTTCCATTCTCCAGCCTAACACTTTCTGAGTACTCATTTCCTGCTCTAACTTGTATCTTTCATGGTGTCCAGAACACGGGAAGCATTGCAGTACAGAGAATCCAGAGATCCAAAGGTGGCATCAGCTGGTATCCAGTTGCGAACAGGCAGGAAATGGAGTGCAGGCAAAGCCCTGGTCGTGGCTGAGTCTTGACTGAGGCAGAAAGAACTGGTGGGGTCCATTGCGACAGGGCATGCAGGCATTGGCTACTTCCCGTCGACCAGGGTTGATAAGGCCCAAGGCAAGGAGCGCCAACATCTGATCCAGGAGGAAGTGCGGGCAGGCGTGGAGGAAGGACAAGCCAGCAGGATGGTGGGAATGGTGCAACAAGGAGCATGGACTAAATGGGAGAATGTTCTGCAACGGAAAATCACCTGGTCCAACATCTGGAAAGCAGACTTCCATCGCACCAGGTTTTTAGTCCAGGCTGTTTATGATGTCCTTCCAAGCCCAGCAAACCTCCACGTCTGGGGCAAAACGGAGACACCATCTTGTCCCCGCTGTTCAGGACGGGGCTCCCTGGAACACCTACTCAGCAGCTGCCCAAAAGCCCTTGGAGACGGGCGCTATCGCTGGCGCCACGACCAGGTGCTTCGGGCAGTTGCTGACAGCATCGCCTCCACCATCAACACCAGCAAAGGCCAACACAGACCACAAGCCATAACATTCCACAGAGCTGGAGAGAAGCCCAACAGACCACCACAGACAAAGTCTGGCCTCCTCACCTCCGCTAACGACTGGCAACTGGAAGTGGACCTGGGCAGACAGAGGAAGTTCCCTCCCAGGATAACATCAACCAGGCTTCGCCCAGATATGATCATTGTCTCCGATATCACCAAGCAGCTGATCATTCTGGAGCTCACTGTGCCATGGGAAGAACGCATGGATGAGGCCAATGAGAGGAAGCGTGCCAAGTACCAGGAGCTGGTGGAAGAGTGCAGGAGGAAAGGCTGGAAAACAATCTGTGAGCCTCTGAAGGTGGGCTGCTGGGGTTTCGCAAGGGCGTTCACTCTGCAGAGTGTTCACACAGCTAGGACTCGTCGGGGAGGCGAAACGGAAGGCAATCAGATCTGCAACTGAAGCCGCAGAGAAAGCCACAAGATGGCTTTGGATAAAGAGGGCAGAAACGTGGGCAAGCGCTGCTGGGACGCAGGCCGGGGATTGATCACCCTGGCCGGGTCGCCTGGGCTGAGGGGGTCTGATGTTGAAATACCCAAAACCCCCGATGATCCCGGGATACAACATCACTGATGATGTGCCCCAGCGCATCCGCAAGATGTATCTTTCACCTTTCTAACTTGTAGAACATTTTTTATCCATTGCTCCATCTTCCTTCTTACCCCCATTTTAAAAAGTTTCATTAGCAGCCCTTCTTTCCATAACATATCATATGCTTTTTCAATATGAAAAAAACTACTCTCACACTTTCTGTATTAATCTGTGCTTTTCTTATTTCATGCTCTAAGCACAGCAGCAGGGGCGGCGCTTGCGGACAGGCAAGCCAGGGAGTTGCTTGGGGCCCCGGCCCCTAGGGGGGCCCCCTAGGGCTGCCAAAATGTACACCACAGCAACGACAACAATGCGCAATTTGCAATGACATGACACCGCAGCAGCAGACCCCCCTTGTAGGACCCCGCCCCATCTGCCTTCAGCCTGCACCTGAACACGTACCGCGCGACAAGCGATACTGGTCACGTCACACTTTTGGTTACAGTTTGCAAACTTGCCAAAAACTTGCTTGTGCAGACAACACGAAGAGGAGTTATGGTGGGAAATAGCGCCGAAGTCCCGCGGACCTGCGGAAGTATCTTCGCGACTCTGTCTCTCCATGCGATGCAGGCAAACTACCTTCGCGATCGACCGGCAGATCGCGTAATTTATGACTGCCTCACGCGGGCTGGAAAGGGACACAAAGCGGGCCAGATGTGGCCCGCGGGCCGTACTTTGCCCAGGTCTGCTGTAGGGGCTAACACAGCTAACTAAGGTAACAATTAAGCCATGATGAATCCAATGAAGGCAGGCAGACTGACAGTCAAAGAATAATAATAATAGCCTAATGATAATAATCCTAATAAATTGCTTGTATGAAAAGCTATACATTTTTTATTTCATCTGACAATATTTCATTCATTCATTCATCTTCTATACCCGCTTATTCCTATTCAGGGTCACGGGGGTCTGCTGGAGCCTATCCCAGCTGTCTTAGGGCGAAGGCAGGGTGACACCCTGGACAAGTCGCCAGTTCATCGCAGGGCCACATAGAGACAAACAACCATTCACACTCACATGCACACCTACGGACAATTTAGAACGTTCAATTGACCTCACATGCATGTTTTTGGAGTGTGGGAGGAAGCCGGAGAACCCGGAGAGAACCCATGCAGACACAGGGAGAACATGCAAACTCCACACAGAAAGGTCCCAGGGCCAGGCCCCGGAATCAAACCCACGACCTTCTTGCTGTGAGGCGGCAGCGCTAACCACTGCACCACCGACTATCTGACAATATTTATTTCCACTATTTTATTTCCACCATTTAAATGTTTCATATGATATATTGTGGCATTTTTTTCTTTTGATTTGACCTGAACTATTCTATTTACTCAGGTTAACATTTTTTTTTGTATTTAAAGTTCAGATACTTTGCATTGCACTTTTGTAATAAAGAAAAGTTCATATATACATATATATATATATATATATATATATATATATATATATACATATATATATATATGTATATATATATATATATATATATATATATATATATATATATATATATATACATATATATATATATGTATATATATATATATATATATATATATATATATATATATATATATATATACATATATATACATATATATATATATATATATATATATATGTATATATACATCACAGCCAATCAGGTACCACCTTTAGTTCCTCCAAACGTGGTTCACCGGAAGGCCATGCTGCAATAAATTCCAATTGTCCTGGTGAAAAACATTAGGTCCAGATGTGGCACTACACAGTGATTGTTCAACATAGTTGGCATCTGGCTTTGTTGTTGTCGCCCACATGAAAATGTTTCCACACGGCTGACTTGACTCCTTGCTGCTGGCGTGTTGCAGTCAGTTTAGCGTGAACAGCCATAAACTGGCATCGGTGTGGTGGTGTCAGTACATATTGTACGAGTATGAGTAGAGTACAAGACCATGGATTTGGTAGCGATCCTCCATATCAGTAACGCCATCAGAGCATTCTGAACACACACACACACACACACACACACACACACACACACACACACACACCCGACACTCCTCTTCCCGGAATGAGTCAGGAGGTTAGAATCCCCGCCCCCTGTGCTCCCTGCAGCCAATTACAGCCCTGACTGGTTGTTTCCTCCCCCTCAAGTCAAACTGGTTTCGTTTCTCAGGAAATGAAAGCCAGTCAGTCAGTCAGTCAGTTAGTCAGCCAGTCAGTCAGCCAGTCAGTCAGTGAGTGTCTCTCAGAGGTGAAATGGCTCAGGCAGCAGCTCAGCTGGACCCACAAACCTTCTCTTGTTCACTCTGTCTGGATCTTCTCAAGGATCCAGTGACCACTTCCTGTGGACACAGCTACTGCAGGAAGTGTCTCCAACACCACTGGGATGCAGAGGAGGAGAGGAGAGTCTACAGCTGCCCTCAGTGTAGGAGGACCTTCACACCAAGGCCTGTCCTGGAGAAGAACACCATGTTAGCAGCTCTAGTGGAGACCCTGGAGAAGACTGGACTCCAAGATGCTCCTGCTGATCACTGCTATGCTGGAGCAGGAGATGTGGCCTGTGATGTCTGCACTGGGAGGAAACTGAAGGCCCTCAAGTCCTGTCTGGTCTGTCGGGCCTCCTACTGTGACTCTCACCTCCAGCGTCATCGTGATGTTCCTCCCTTACAGAGACACAAGCTGGTGGAACCCAGCCAGCAGCTCCAGGAGAACATCTGCCCTCGTCACGATGAGGTGATGAAGATATTCTGCCGCACTGATCAGAAGATCATCTGTGGTTTATGCTGTGTGGATGATCATAAAGGTCACGACACAGTGGCAGCAGCAACGGAGAGGACTGAGAGGCAGAGAGAGCTGGAGGAGACCAGGCAGAAGATCCAGCAGAAGATCCAGCACACAGAGGAAGACCTGAAGGTGCTTCAGAAGGAGGTGGAGTCCATCAACGGCTCTGCTGATAAAGCAGTGAAGGACAGTGAGAAGATCCTCACCCAGATGATCCGTCTGCTGGAGAAAAGACGCTCTGAGGTGCAGCAGCAGGTCAGATCCACACAGGGGGCAGCAGTGAGTGGAGTCAAAGAGCTTGAGAAGAAGCTGGAGCAGGAGATGATGGAGCTGAAGAGGAGAGACGCTGAGCTGGAGAAGATCTCACACACACTGGACCATAGCCAGTTTCTCCACAGCTTCTCCTCACTGCCAGCACTCAGTCCGTCTCCAGACTCCTCCAGCCAGGAGATCCGTCCTCTGAGATACTTTGAGGACGTGGCAGCAGCTGTGACCAAGCTGAGAGATGAAATACAACAAGTTCTGATGGAGACTCAGACAAACATCTCATGGACAGTGAGCAACGTTGATGTTCTACTGAAGGTACCAGAACCCAGGAGCAGAGAGGACTTCCTCAGATGTTCACCTCAAATCACTCTGGATCCAAACACAGTGAACAAACATCTGTTATTATCTGAGGAGAACAGAAAAGTGACATTCATGGAGGAAGTTCAGTCTTATTGTGATCATCCAGACAGATTCACTGACAGGGAGCAGGTCCTGAGTAGAGAAGGTCTGACTGGACGATGTTACTGGGAGGTGGAGTGGAGAGGGGGGGTTGGTGTAGCAGTGGCCTACAGGAACATCAGCAGAGCAGGAGGGTCAAATGGAAGTTTATTTGGATCCAATGACAAATCCTGGAGTTTATATTGTTACCCAGGTGTATATTGGTTTCGTCACAACAACATCAGGACTTACGTCTCAGGTCCTCAATCCTCCAGAGTGGGAGTGTACCTGGACCACAGAGCAGGTCTTCTGTCCTTCTACAGCGTCTCTGGAACCATGGAGCTCCTCCACAGAGTCCAGACCTCCTTCACTCAGCCACTACATGTTGGACTTCGTATTGTTGGTTTAAATTCTTCAGCTGAGTTGATGAAAGTGTGAATGAAGTCGTCAGAGAGACTCTAAGCTGAATTCTCACCTTTGATTCTTCATCTGTCTTCACGTTTGTTGCCCAGCGTCTCCGGCTGTCAATCACACGGTGGGCGGGGCCTGGACGCCACTTCCGGTTGGTGCTCCTGGTGACTGTTGTCCACCTGATGTTTGTCTCCACGGCTGCTGGCTGTTTGTGCCACGTTGTTTCTCTTCCTCTGCAGCCCATTCATCCCACAGATTAATAATGTGTCATTAGTCCACATGACAACTTTATTACTGTGGAAACACAGCTGAGGTCTGTTTCCACTCTGGACCTTTCCACCCTGACCTTTGACCTTTCAACAACTCATCCATCTGATCAACCTTCTGGCTGTTGATCCGTTTGTCAACAATCAGATGAATGCATGTAAATATTGTGAGAGAATTTTGTCTTTTGATTCTGCTTGTTGGCTCAATGTGACAATAGTCAATCAATAAGTCATGAAATATGCCATCAGTCTATATTGCACAACAATGTCAAGTCAATGATCAAGTGTTGAATTGAAGCAATAAAGCAACAAGACAATCCAGATAAAGTCTCTGCTTGTTGGCTCAATGTGACAATAGTCAATCAATAAGTCATGAAATATGCCATCAGTCTATACTGCACAACAATGTCAAGTCAATGATCAACTGTTGAATTGAAGCAATAAAGCAAAAAGAAAATCCAGATAAAGTCTCTGCTTGTTAGTAGATTTCTCTTCTGTCAAGATCTCCATGTATTCACCACAGACATTTAGAAAGTCCACACCATGAAGACAAGATCAAAGTTTCAAAAGCACATCAGTCAATGTGGGAAACAGCTGATATTTCTCTGGCATGAAGGAGGATGATGCCAAACACACGCACACACACACTCACCCTCTGACACACACACACACACACAGACACACACACACACACACACACACACACACACAGAACGGCAGATGAGTGCTGCAGTAACAGTCTGCTCCACTAGGGGGTAGCTGACTCCAGTCCTGCTGCAGCTCTGTTTCCACAGCAGCTGTTTGTTTCCTCCAGGTGTTAGTCGGGTCCCACCACAGGTGATGGAAAGTTCAGGTGACTCAACTCAACTAAACTTTATTTATAATGCACTTTAAACACAACCACAGCTGACACAAAGTGCTGTACATAAAAACATAAAAGCATAAAAACCAACAGTAAAACAATAAAAGCAATAAAACAAATACAGTCTCATGCTCACAGTTCCACGTTGTATAAATGAGGGTAAGTCATGTTAAAGGATGCTGCTGCGATTTATAGTTATTTTCCGTCAGTTGGAGTGCACCAGTCTCGTGTAAATACCGCTACTGTTGCACGTTTGTTTTATGTGAGTTTTAATTATTAATTTTAGTTTTTATTGACAATTTTCCCTTTGCGCCGATTGTGCTGTGGCAGGCTGCTATGCGGCTAGCGCAGCAGAGACAACATGGCCGACTTGCCACCTTTTTTTTTCAATATTGTTGTTTTGCTCGTTGAGGGGAACAAGAGGTGCAGAGAAAGCCAGAAGACTGTCAAATGTCCTTTATTGTCTTCTGCAGGTACGTTTCCTTCGTTGAGTGAAGGTGTTTTTGCTGTTTTGTTTTGTTTTTTCCCCACATATTCATTGCCACTTTGTCCAGTAGGTGTCACTGTTCACCCGTCCATAACAGTTTGGGAGATTGCGTTAAATAGAAGTGCTTTTTTTTTTTTTTTTTAAATCTTTTTCTCTCAGTTTTCAAGTCAGCTGTATATTGTAATATATAACAACAAATTGCACAGTTCCGTGTTGTATAAATGAGGGGGAACAAGAGGTGCAGAGAAAGCCAAAAGACTGTCAAATGTCCTTGTCTTCTGCAGTGTGGGAAATTTACTTATTTTCTGAAACTTAGTGCTAGTGGGAAAACTTTGTGGGACATTAATATCTTGAACTTACTGCTTACTATCATGCAGCCGCTGAGTATGTTATGAGAGCCACTGCCATAGCCTTACGTGTGAGAATAGAAGTCGGCGCTAGGAGGACCCCGGTCATGCCCCCGCTGGCAGAAGGAGGATAAAGGACGACACCTTTGAAGGAGGGGGCGCGCTTCTCGATCCGGAGGGAGAAGAGAACGCTCGGAGCGCTGCGCATCATTTATTCAATTGTGGCTTAATACTGAACTTTTATTAAATTGTTAACTTTGACTGTTGGCCTCGTCTCCGTCATTGCGATCAACGAATGCGGGAGGGAACCAGGGAAAGGAGGCATCTTCCCTCAACACGACCCAGAAATGAAAAGAAGTTCAGCAGTGTATGCAATTGTCAAGCAACCAGAAGATCCCACAACTCGCCTCATTCATCTGTTGCCTGGTTCCTTGAGCTTAAAAATGTTCCTTTGCTCCTTTAGCCAAAAGAGAAAGGAACTTAAAGCCACTGAAAGTTACAAAGAAACTGCAGCAACAAATTATCTCAATCAGAAGCTTCGGTGTTTCAAAGCCACACTTGGAGGGAAGATCTTGACTACAGAAAGTTATGATCAGGCAGAAAAGGCAATAGTTTGTTTCGTTCAGAAACACAGATTTAAAAATTAAATTGCCTCACTGACACGTGGCTCAAACAACATTGCCAAGGACAGTGCACTCTAGGAGTTGGATCCTGTACTAGATGGTGGCCTTCTTGGAGTTGGAGGTCGTTGCACAGGCTTCGACAGAAATATTGGATAATTGATGCCAACTCCACTGCTGCAAGAACGACAGTTACAGAATTCACAGTCTGCAGACGTTACAGAGGAAAACTTGGACAGCAGAAGATGGCAGACCTCCCTGAGGAAAGGATGTTGCCAGACAAGGCTCCTTTTACAGATGTTGGAGTGGATTATTTCGGCCCCCTGGAGGTCAAAAGAGGAAGAAGCCTTCACAAAAGGTATGGAGTGATTTTCACCTGCCTGACCAGTTGTGCTGTGCACCTGGAGGTGGCACGTAGGCTGTGTCTCAATTCAGGTTCTGCACCCTTGAGGCCAAGTGTCCTCCGTCTGAAGGAAGCGTTCTTAGACTTCCCAGCCTAGAAGGACGGACCAAACCCCGCCTCCTCGGTAACCACACGGGACGGTCTAGCCTTCGGCGTATTTCCTCGTTTTGTCACCGCCGTTCCCTCCGGCTGGCCAACCCCGGAAGTGACGTTTTTATAGCATCAAGCTAACCATTGGTTCGCCATCTAACGATGCTGTTGGATGATCAAATAAATAAAATCCTACGTTAAAAACTGGATACTTTCTGTGAAACTTCAATATTTAGGTTTATATGTCGTGTCTTAACCAGTACATGCTGCTAATTTCAGCTGACTTCCCAGGATCCCACGATGCTTTGCAGCAGCACGCAAAGCATCATGGGATACCCAAGTGCGCGAAGGATAGTAGCGGTGTATCCTTGGAATCGGCCAAAAGTAGTGCGTATTTCCGAGGGCACATTTTCAGCGTCCTAAGCACCCTCGGGAATTGGTCAAGGTGGCATTTGGGAGCGTTTCATTCATTCAGTAAAAGGCAAACTCTCTTCTCAATAAGTGGACAAAACACAAATCGTGTTCCAACCTGCATCTCCACTCTTCTGTTTGGCTTTTGTTTTCTCATGGTTTCAAGTTACACTTTTAAAACCAAAGTCTGCCAAATGAAACTGACTATCATGCCCTCAAATCAGTCAACCAGCGTGTCTAGGACAAGTCATCACCCCACACACCTAGAAAATGCAGGCTGCGGCTGATAAACCAGTCAGTCAAAGTAAAGTTTCATTAATTCTTGATTTATACTTTTGGCAGTGCCAGTTGAGTAAGCTCTGTTTACAGATATCTGTTAGTTTGGGTGTGTCACTTTGAAAGAATAAAAGCGGGTGTCTTTACTTGGAAGTTGTGCGCAGAAATCTCACAACCTTTTCCAAGATTGCAAGGCTGCAAGACGGAGAGAAAGTAAGTTTCATTCCATTAGTTTATTATCTTACTTTTTTAAAAAAGTGTTGCGTTCATCTGCATGTGACACATTTCTGACGTTTTTAAGTATGCTATGTCTATGGATTTTAAGATATTAAACTCTATACATAATTTATTTGTGGTTTCATGATTGATTTATTATTCTAATAACTTATTTCTGTAGTTTATTCTAAGGTTGTAATAATACAATCTAGAGCAGGGGTCGGCAACCTTTTGTTTACGTTTCTGAGTAAATGCACATATTTTTGGAGATGGCTTTGTGTAATCTCTCTTTTTTTTCATTCATACATTTAGCAAGGGTCCTGCCCTCACCCTTCCCTCATCTTGCACCACCATGTTTGTGAGGCAGCCCGGTGAGGACAATCCAGTCTGACTGAGGTGATTGCAACCATTCCCAGCTGTCAATGAGCCATGGTGGATGGACCAAGCAAGCCATTGGTACTCACACTGACAAATATAGTCAACTTTGAGGAACAAATTCATCTCACTTGCACGTCTTTCGTAGTTGTGAAGAGCCCACAGAGCCAGGGGGAGACTGCACAAACCTCACGCAGAAAGGCCCCCACATCCCAGGGATCAAATACACAAGCCAGTCTAAACAGCTGCATAGAAACTGAGAGAAAATAAATATATGTTAAGAGGGTTGAGTGTCTTGAATTGTGTCATGTGAGAACCAATCAACTTGTACTTGTTCAACGCTAAATCACATCCAAAGACGTCTCAAAGTGCTTTGTACAATCAGAGAAAAGGGAACAACTGGGCCCCCAGAGCAAGCAAAGTGCGACAGAGGCCAGGAAAAACTCCCCTGTGGGAAGAAACTTAGAGCAGATCCAGACTCCAGAGGGCCGTCATCTGCCTATGACCAATATTAAACAAAGATGTGTTTCTTTTATGGGAGTTACATTTTGGAATGGGCTCAGTGATGATTTGAAAATGTCGATTTTTTTTTTTTTTTTTTTTTAATATTAAAGGTCAAAATATTTCATGATCATAAGGATAAGCAATTGACTTGGGAATAATTGAAGAGGAATAATACAAAGCATATTTTGTTTTGTTGTTTGTCTTTTTCTTGTTGTCTCTGTATTACTAATATTCTGGGTAATATTATGGACTCTACAGATTGGGCAAAAATAAGTCTCGGCTACTGGCAACCTACTTCCTTTTTTGGTTTACAGAGTTGTTTTATTTTTGTTGTGAGCATATATGTTGTGCAAATTCATCATGTTGTTGACCAGGTTACATTTCATAAACGTACTATAAAACACTTATTTATCATCGGCATTTTTTCATAACATGTTAATATCTTGTTTCTCCGTTTTATTCCATCTTTATTTGCACTTCTTTTCATTCAATATTTTTACTTCTCTTTGCACTATTTTTTGTTGCTGTAATGATGCAAATTTCCCCGATGTAGGATTAATAAAGGCGCTCTATTCTATTCTATTCTATTCTATTCTACTTTTGTCCGTGGAGTGCATTTCAATCCTCTGCCCTTATTTCTTTATTCAGAGACACAATGGCAACACCGTCCCCTCTTTCCAAGGCCAACACAGCCTTCGCTCTGGACTTGTTGACAAAGCTGAGTGACGAGGACAAGACCAAGAATGTCTTCTTCTCCCCCTTCAGCATCTCGTCGGCCCTGACGATGGCGCTGCTGGGGGCCCGAGGCAACACGGCTCAACAGATGTCAGAGGTAACCCAGTCGCACACACTTGGGCTCAAGACAAGTTGTCTTTGGGTGAAGTTAGTGACTTGGTGAGTTGGTTAAGGACATGTGCCCTCAGCAATATACTGGCCTGCACAATCTCCATGCGGCACATCACCCGTTTTTATGCACCACACACCAAAAAAGGTGAGATAGATAGATTGATATATAGTGTATGCACTGTATATCTGCTGTATATCGAGCACTCAGGGGTTTCCCTTGACAACATTGTGGCAAAAGTTGGAAGCATCAGCAATGTCATTGAAATGCATTGATTCTGTGTTGTTTCTGGACTTTTCCTCCACTAACTTCGTACAGACACAAGTTTTCAAGTCTTTGTGGTTTGCATGTGTGTGTGTGTGTGTGTGTGTCAGACTTCAAAGGTCTAGTGTGTAAAATTGTGTCATCTAATTTGCATAATTGACCATTTGTACTTGATCACAATGGATGCTGTAGGGGAGGAAAAACGTGGGAGAGAGTTAAAAACACCTTAAATAAATATATATTTTTTAATTATATTAAATATATTTACTATAATCTATCCAATATTATTTTCATGAACATAGTATTGTTTTATATGATTGACATTTTCTGGAATTGTGTCTAAAAATGGTTGAGTTGTGTTTCAAAGCGCAGTATGGTAGATTAGTGAAGAGGTTTGGCTCGTCGGAGCCTCACGGCTGCTTTTGAGTGTCGCATATCTTTAGCTCTTAGTTTTAGCCACCTTATTTCAGATAATTGTTGTATGTGTGAGTAAAATGCAGTGATTGCCCAAGACTGCCGCGTAACGCACGGCTTGACTCGCAACTCGTGACTACTTTGGGGCAGGGAGGAGCTCGTGGCAGCACCCGCTGCTCGCTGACAACAGCTGAGGAACAATACGTGCTTTCATGTCGGTCTCCAAAATACCAGGAAAGTCTCCAATAACACAAGGAAAAGTCAACAGATTTTTGACAAATTTGACAAAAAACAAAAAAAAGTCGCCATGGGGAGTTGGAAAGTCACCAGATTGAATGAGAAAGTCGGCAAGTTGACAACACTGCTCTGTATCAACTCTGGGCATTTTGGGGCAATGAGGGGAGCCAATAGGAGACGTGAGTGGATGTACTTGTGCCGACTTGCTCAGCCCCATTATGTTTGTTTGTGAAGCAGAAACGATATTGCAACATCAAGTGGACATGTTTAGAACAGCAGATTCTTTCATAGAAAAATTGCGGTTTTTATACTTTGCAAAATCATCTTGCAGGCCGGAAAAACCCTGGTCTGTATAAGTCTTTGTAACTCTCTTGGGGGCCCCTGCAACATCTCCCTCTGTACCTCAAGCCATCTTTGGTGGACATATGACCCTGACACAAAGACACACAGATTCTGCAAAAGAGAAAATAAGCAATCAGCCTACAGGGATGCATTTCACACCATCCACTAATACTAAATTTAAACAATGCGTGGTGGTTTTTGTCAAGACCGTGCTTCTGCAAAATCTGCGCTGTGCTGCCTCAAAGGCAAGGAAGCTCTCACATACTCACCCCCTGTAATAGTACCTTATTTCAGAGGACATCTGTTCTTTTTTTACTTAGGTATTTAGTCTCATCAACCAAAATGCTGAAAGCTTCACTTTGGGCAACTTCACGAGTTATTGAAGTGCAAACCATTTCTAGGACACAATCAATTATTTCATTTTGTGTGCCATGCCCAAGATATGTTGCATTTATTTGGCTTGTAATTTTTCTTTTGACAGTGGGATTGTGTTTGGCTAGCAGTTCCATAATAGAGAGAAAATTTCCTTTATCCTCACCTTCTGATTCTGTATGTACTCTCTGTGCTATGTTCTGCATAGCTGTGAGGAGCAGGGTTTCTCCAGCAATTTTAATGTACTCTCTATTTTCCTTCACTAATTTATTATATTTTGCATTGAAGGAGGCTGAAAGAGAGGATGTGCTTGCAGGGCACTTTTCATTCTCTGCCCATGTAAACATTGCATTAGTATGTGCTTCAGGTTTGGCATGGCCTAAAAGTCCCCCATCTTTGAATGGGTAATGGAATGGTAATGTAAATACTGTATCACCTGAGGAGGGGAGACTGAAGTGCCGGCAGGCATAACAGTAGGCAGAGTCTTTACTCTGAGAGTATTCCAGCCATTTATGTGTGTTGTACCAGTCTTTTGACAAGCCAAGCAGAAGATGGCAGACCTCCCTGAGGAAAGGATGTTGCCAGACAAGGCTCCTTTTACAGATGTTGGAGTGGATTATTTCGGCCCCCTGGAGGTCAAAAGAGGAAGAAGCCTTCACAAAAGGTATGGAGTGATTTTCACCTGCCTGACCAGTTGTGCTGTGCACCTGGAGGTGGCACGTAGGCTGTGTCTCAATTCAGGTTCTGCACCCTTGAGGCCGAGTGTCCTCCGTCTGAAGGAAGCGTTCTTAGACTTCCCAGCCTAGAAGGACGGACCAAACCCCGCCTCCTCGGTAACCACACGGGACGGTCTAGCCTTCGGCGTATGTCCTCGTTTTGTCACCGCCGTTCCCTCCGGCTGGCCAACCCCTGTGTCAACTTTGAGGTCCGATAATGGCGCCAATTTCGCTGGAGCCAACAAAGAGTTGAAACAAAATCTTGCGGAGTTGAATAATGAAAAAATCCAAGGTGTTTTAATTCAAGATGGGATTAAATGGAGTTTTAATACACCAACAGCCTCACATCAAGGTGGCATTTGGGAGCGTTTCATTCATTCAGTAAAAGGCAAACTCTCTTCTCAATAAGTGGACAAAACACAAATCGTGTTCCAACCTGCATCTCCACTCTTCTGTTTGGCTTTTGTTTTCTCATGGTTTCAAGTTACACTTTTAAAACCAAAGTCTGCCAAATGAAACTGACTATCATGCCCTCAAATCAGTCAACCAGCGTGTCTAGGACAAGTCATCACCCCACACACCTAGAAAATGCAGGCTGCGGCTGATAAACCAGTCAGTCAAAGTAAAGTTTCATTAATTCTTGATTTATACTTTTGGCAGTGCCAGTTGAGTAAGCTCTGTTTACAGATATCTGTTAGTTTGGGTGTGTCACTTTGAAAGAATAAAAGCGGGTGTCTTTACTTGGAAGTTGTGCGCAGAAATCTCACAACCTTTTCCAAGATTGCAAGGCTGCAAGACGGAGAGAAAGTAAGTTTCATTCCATTAGTTTATTATCTTACTTTTTTAAGATTTAAGATTTTTGCAAACTCCATGCCAAACTTCCAGAGGTAACACAAAACCAACCTGGGGCACAAGCGATGAACTTAAGATGGAAGCTATTCCGATAAACTGGACCATGACCATGGAGGAGGAGGCTTGGCGTTTCATTTGAATATGGAATAAAACAAAAATGCAACACTCTCACGTCCTGTTAACTAAAGGTTAAGTGCACCTGGCCAGTTCTCAGTTCAATGTGCTGGTACAGGAAACACTGATCCTGCCAAGTGCTACTTGGAGCTTGGGTCGACACAGGTGTAACATGATAGCAATTTGTGTGCAAGTCCTGAACGTTGCATGACAGCTTGCTTGTAAACCAACAATTTTCAAGGAAAATTCATGGAGAAACGAGGTCCTCATGCTTAGACAGCAACCTAGCTAAAGTTTGATCAGTCAATTGACAGTTTTAATGCATTTCTGTAACAGTTGCCTTCTCTCTTCACAGGGGTTAAAAGCTAAAGATAGTCCAGATGATGTTAGCGCTGGCTTTAAGAAACTACTGAGTGAGCTGAACAAGCCAGGGGCTCCGTATGCTCTCAGTGTTGCCAACCGACTGTACGGGGAGCAGTCTTTCCATTTCCTCAAGGTGTGTGTGGCATAAGCACGCATACAAGTGTGTGAATATATATATATATGTATATATATACATATATATATATATATATATATATATATATATATATATATATATATATATATATATGTATACATATATATGTATATATATATATACATATATATATATATATATATATATATATATATATATATGTATATATATATATATATATATATATGTGTGTGTGTGTGTGTATATACAGCAAGTACTACGGTGAGCTGGAGTCTGTGAATTTCAAGAGCGAATTCGAAGCAGCAAGACTGAACATCAACAACTGGGTGGAGGAACAAACTCAAGGTGTTTTTTTTCTAGAAATGTATCAAATGTTTTCCTTAATTTGTGAAACATCACAACTCATCCATGTCCATGCTATCTTTCAGGAAAAATAAAGGATTTGCTGGCTAATGGTGTGTTGGATAGCACGACCAAGCTGGTGCTGGTTAATGCCCTTTACTTCAAAGGCACCTGGGAGAAGATATTTAAGGAGAGCAACACTTGCGAGGCCAAGTTCAGAATCAACAAGGTACCACCGATCAGTGAAGTGACATCTGCATATATATATAGGGAAAGGTGGTGGACAAATTCCAGTTTTCAATCTCAGGAATGGCTATCCCATCCATCACGGAGCAAACTGTCAAGAGCTTGGGGAAGCTCTTTGACGCTACCTTGAAAGACTCTGCTGCCATCCAGAAGTCTACCGAAGAGCTAGGAGGGTGGCTCACAAAGGTGGACAAGTCCGGCCTGCCTGGCAGATTCAAAGCTTGGATCTACCAGCATTCCATCTTGCCCAGAGTCTTGTGGCCTCTCCTTGTGTATCCAGTCCCAATAACAACGGTGGAATCGCTTGAAAGGAAGATCAGCAGCTTTCTGCGGAGATGGCTGGGTCTCCCTCGCAGCCTCAACAGCGCTGCCCTGTATGGGTCAAGCAACACCTTGCAGCTACCATTCAGTGGGCTTACTAAAGAATTTAAGGTGGCACTTACAAGAGAAGCCCTACAGTACAGGGATTCCAAAGACTGCAAGGTCTCATCAGCTGGGATCGAAGTGAGGACAGGAAGGAAGTAGAAGGCAGCCAAGGCAGTGGAGGTGGAGTCCTGCCTAAGGCAAAAGGCACTGGTGGGGGTCGTGGCGATCGGAAGAGCAGGCTTGGGATACTTTCCAAAGACCCAAGTCAGCCAGGCCCTGGGCAGAGACAGACACCAGCTACTCAAGGAAGAGGTCCGAGCAGGCCTGGAAGAAGAGCGAGTGGGCAGAGCAGTGGGACTCCGGCAGCAGGGAGAATGGACTAGGTGGGAGGGCACGTTGCAGCGTAAAGTCACCTGGTCTAACATCATGCACGCAGACTTCCACTGCGTCCGGTTCCTGGTGCAGGCAGTGTACGATGCCCTCCCTAGCCCAGCAAACCTCCATGTGTGGGGAAAGAGTGAGACACCTTCATGCCCCCTTTGCTCTGGAAGAGGCTCCTTAGAACATCTCCTCAGCAGCTGCCCAAAGGCCCTGGCCGATGGTCGCTACCGTTGGCGTCATGATCAGGTGCTCAAGGCAGTGGCTGAGACTATAGCCTCAGCCATCAGCAGCTGCAACAACATCGCGCTCCGAAGAAGGCAATCCCCTTCATCAAAGCAGGAGAGAGACCCCGGGCAGGTCCACCGAAAACAACAGGCCTCCTCCACACAGCTTCTGATTGGCACCTGCTCGTCGACCTGGGAAAACAGCTGAGGTTCCCCAAGCACATAGCTGCAACATCGCTCCGGCCAGACATGATCATCACCTCTGAGGCTTCGAAACGCCTGATCATGCTGGAGCTTACAGTTCCCTGGGAAGAAAGGATCGAAGAAGCCAACGAGAGGAAACAATCTAAGTACCAGGAACTAGTGGAGGAGTGCCGGGGCAGGGGCTGGAGGACATTCTATGAGCCCATAGAGGTTGGCTGCAGAGGCTTTGCAGGACGCTATCTCTGCAAAGCACTCAGCCGTTTGGGTGTTTCAGGGGCGGCCAAGAAGAGAGCCATCCAGTCCGCAAGTGAAGCTGCAGAGAAAGCCACAAGGTGGTTGTGGCTGAAAAGGGCAGACCCGTGGGTTGCTACTGGGACGCAAGTCGGGACTTGATCACCCAGGCTGGGTCGCCTGGTGGGAGGGTATCTGATGTTGCAAGACCCGAAATACCCGATGAGCCCAGGAATCACATCACTGATGATACGGTCCCAGTGCATCCATGAGATGTTTCTTTAAAGATGTATATATATATATATATATATATATATATATATATATATATATATATATATATGTATATGTATATATATTGTCATAACCCGGCTCACAATATGTATATATATATATATGTGTGTGTGTGTGTGTGTGTGTGTGTGTGTGTGTGTGTGTGTGTGTGTGTGTGTATAAAAAGAGAGAGAAGAGAGAGATAGTTATTTTTTTTCATTTCTTGATGAACTGGCAGCGGATAGGTGATCGGCCCAGACGAGCTAAAGGCAATCAGATGGACCAGTGACAGGTGTGTCAAGGGAGCAGGGGTAGTCCCTCCCAGGCCAGCTGCCAGACAGGGGAGACAGAAGACAACATGAAGGGTGGAGGGGAAATAGGAAAAACAACTGCAGATCCCAACCGATACCCTTCAAACGCTGCAGTTTAAACCCTACGATAAACATCACTGCAAAAGGTGATTTCACATAGTTCCTTCATGTTAACATATTTTTGTATTTCCTCCTTGGAGAATGACAAGAAGCTGGTGAAGATGATGTTCCAGGAGGATAAATTTCCCTTCACCTTCATTCCTCAAGTCAACTGCCAGGTCCTAACAATTTCTTGCTATTTATGAGCCGCCAGAAATACCGATTTCTGATCAGAAAAAAAAGGAATTACAACAATCATGCTTGAAATGCTCCCTTGAACAGATCCTGGAGTTGCCTTACAAAGGAAAAGATCTCAGCATGTTCATCTTTTTACCTCAAGAAGTAGCGGACGGTACTACAGGCCTAGAGAAGGTGGGACAGAAGCTTCGACATACATTTGAAAAAATAAAATAAAATAATGAGACATTCAGAAAAGTGATAAAGTCATTCAAATATTCAAATCAACCACCAGCTGGAGAAGGAGCTGACCTATGAGAACTTCGTGGAGTGGACTCAACCGACCAGGATGGACGTTGTCGAGGTCCAGGTGAAGATGCCAAGGTTCAAGATGGAGGAGGAGTACGGACTGAAAGACGTCCTGGTCAGCATGGGGATGGTCGATGCCTTCAGTGCCTCACTGAGCGACTTCACTGGTAGGACACTTGACTTGTTCCAAACTTGAAACAAATCTTATTCTTACTTGTATGAATGTGATTTTTATTTTTGTTCTATATCAGTGGTGTTTGACTGGTGGGCCCACAATGGGTTCTAAAATGTGACAGGGGGGCTGGAGCAGGAGCAGATGGATGGAGTGTTTTGGTGACCCACCTCAAATATATCATGAGATATGTAGAAAACATAAAAGGTGGGACAGAAGCTTCGACACACATTTAAAAAAATAAAAAAATAAAAAAATAAAAACAATAATGACACAATTTCAATTGACATTTTCAATGTCAATTGAAAATTAACCAGAACAAAGTTACAACAAAATCAGTGTCTTTGAAGCCCCACGGTATTTAGCTCTTTATTGAAATGACTCTGAAAACACTGAAAAACAGATGAAATACAGCTTTTATTTGATGACTTATACGATATATATACATATATATATATATATATATATATATATATATATATATATATGTATATATATATATATATATATATATGTATATATATATATATATATATATATATATATATATATATATATATATATATATGAATACATGTAGAGAGAGAGAGAGAGTGCGAGAGAGAGAGAGAGATGTGTGTGTATCTACACATATACTGTAGATATATAAAGAGGAAAAGGCCAAGTGAGGAGAAATAAGAACCCACAACTTGTATGAAAAAATAAGCACCTGTGGCAACCAGAAAACTAGGTCCGACAAGGCCACCCCAGGAATTGCACCTGGAGAATTAAGTTGACCTCTGCTAGATTAATTACAAAACAAAGGGAGGCACACAAGTTTATTTATTTTTTTACCAACGAAGCTTAGAGACGTGGTTCCATGCAACAACAAAAAAAATCTTTATTACAGCACTCAAATCATTTCACGATAAAATATACCATAGGGGAACAAGGGAAGAATATTCAACATAAAACCAATTAACAGACAATCACATCAATTTGACAATAACAACAGCAACAATAAACATGACAACCATAAGCAAAAAAAAAAATAAAAAATGAAATAAAGTAAATCCCTCAATCCCACAGTTCAGAATAAAAGAGAAACTAAACCTGGCTAACACGGGTGCCTCTGAGAGGTAGCTATGCCCAAACGACCCAACGTGGACAGCGGCTGCAGCGCCCGAGCGTGCCACAGCAGGAGGAAGCGGAGGGGGCAGCACAGTCACACCGATCCCAGCGTCCACCACAAAGCCTTCCATGTAGTTGGACCGTATGCGAGGTTTCGGAGCGATTTCAGCCTCGCAAAGCAGCACCCCTGCCGGCCCTATAATGCCACACAACGTTTAACAAATAATACCAGGAGTCCTACTACTAACTTTATATCAAAGCACAGTCACTCCATAATGACATGGTTGTTTTTTTGGTCAGACCATTTAAGTGAATTTGGATCGTTGTGTGTCGCAGCACAGTGGTTGAGACTCACTGGTTTAGATTATAATGCAACACATTTGTCAAATATATCTCCCTTTTTGCCTCCTCTCTGACAGGCATGTCTCCAGTCCACGGCCTGTTTATTTCAAATGTGGTCCACAAGGCAATTGTCGAGGTCAATGAGAAGGGAACAGAAGCTGCTGCTGCAACTGGTGTGATCATCAAACAACAGATGTACATACCTCCAAAAAAGTTCACTGCAGACCACCCCTTCCTGTTGTTCATTCAACACAACCCCTCCAGGAGCATTCTCTTTGCTGGCAGATGCTGCAACCCAGAGTGAGATCTGCAGCTCTGTGGGTGATTTTAATCTGTACGCTACGCCTCTTTCAGCATTGTTTTTTTTTGTTTGTTTGTTTGTTTTTTCCTTAGCGGCAGCCGGTCATTTTTTTCGCGAAATAAATACGAAACGATAGAACAAATAAAAAAAATGCTTTGAAGGCTTGTGAACGAGCCGAGGACGTGCAGACAACGCAGCGTTTGTTTACAACACAGGCAGAAGTACAGCTTCTTCTTCTTCCACTACTCTTTCCAGAAAATGAGCAACTCCGCGCATGCCCAAATGATTCATTCTGAATAAACACTTTTCTGGCAAACAACAATAAAGACATGAATTGCCCTGATTGAAAACTCATTTACTGATGCTTGACTCAATAAACTCAGTGTGTGTGCGCGTGTGTTTGTGTATATATGTATACTTTATTAGCTTAATAATAAGTGATAGGGCTTGCTGTCTTAGTCTAATAATTTTAATCAACGTTGGATAACATTGTACTCATGGGCGTGGTAGTGGGGGGGAAAATGGACCTGAGTACCCAGGGCCCCAGCAGGGAGAGGGGCCCATGAAAATCCAGAATTTCTTTTTGTGTGTGTGTGTGTGAGGTTTTTGTTTCAAATGAATTGGGCCCTTCAATTAATTGGTGTTATAAATTATTTCAAATGTATTGATAACATCAACTGAGAGAATGAACAGTCCTCCAACCATTTTGGACATTCTGGGACCGTCGACAGCATCAGTGAGCCCAGATTGAATGACTACTTGAGTGCGAGACATCATGCTGCCCAAAAAACACAAGTTGGGGTGCCAAAAGAGGAAAGAAGAGTTGTTGGTATATATATATATATATATATATATATATATGTATATATATATATATATATATATATATATATATATATATATATATATATATACATATATATATATATATATATATATATATATATATGTATATGTATATATATATATATATATACATATATATATATATATATATATATATATATATATATTAGAGCTGTCAGTCGATTAAAAAAAAATTTATCCGATTAATCGCATGGTTTTCCATAGTTAACTCACGATTAATCGCAATTCTTTTCCCATTTTTTTTTAAATAATCATATCAACATGGGAGTAGGCAAATACTTGCTTTCTGCAAATGCAGCATGTTTATTCGTGTTGGAGCAATGACAAGTACTACTAACAAAACAAAAGATGCACAGGTTTGTGTCATTCAGTTGTGTGTGTGTGTGTGTGTGTATTTGTTTAATCTCTCTCGCACTCTGATACAATGTACTGACAAATATAACATACAAATATGAAATTAGTTTATTTTGAAAATTCACCGGATTTTCTTGTTTGTTTTTTGTTTTTTTGAGCGACTTCCTCCACAATTGACGAGGATCGCTCGCGGCTCGCGCACAAAATAGAGCAGGCGCCGAAACGACAACTGCATGGCGCGAGCCGCACGCCTGTTCGCGTCTAGTGTGAACCACCACATTGATTAACGTGGGCGCTGAATGGAAGCCCTCGGCACTTCGCTTCCACGTCCAGTGAACTGACGTTAAATGCATGGCACGATCCGCGAGGGAAGCCACACGCCTGTTCGCGCCTGGTTTGAACTACATTGATTAACATGGTAGCCGAATGGAAGCGCTCGTTACAGTAAATGCATATCACTTTTGTCCTCTCAAGACTGCCATCTGGCACTGCGGTCAAGCCAGCCAACAGTTCGGCAAAAGCGTTCGAGCGAGCAGACACTCGCTTTCTGCTTATAATAATAATAATAAACTTTTATTTGTACAGCGCTAAATCACAACCATAGGCGTCTCAAAGCGCTTTATACAATCAGAGAGAACCAACCGGGCCCCCGGAGCAAGCAAGATGCGACAGTGGCTGGGAAAAACTCCCCTGTGGGAAGAAACCTAGGGCAGAACCAGACTCCAGAGGGCCATCATCTGCCTATGAGTAGTTGGGGTGAAGTAGAAAGATAGAGGAGAGACAGAGAAAGAGAGAAAGGAGCAGAGTGAGCCAGGGTGGCAGACAGGACAGAGTGAAAAACAGATACACCAACCAGGCAAAACGGATATAAACACAAAGAATAGGAAATAATTCAAGGCTGCTGTCCATGTGAAGTGTAAGTGTCCATGCTTTGGAAGGCAAGAGCCTAGCTCGATGGACAATCTGCTGATAGGACAAGTCCAGGTCTTAAGCGTGGTGGTGGGATGAAGCGATGACAGCAAGACCCCCAGGACAGCACAATCCAGCTCCTGGCGCAGTGGTCATCACCTGCCGGGGACACAGAGACTGCGGCAGTATCATGCATATCGAGCATACTGTACAAAGTATAATGAGAGCTTGGACAGAGTGGATAGAGTATAAGATTGATTGGGTGAGGAGAGTGATAAAGGCTCCGCCTGCACAGAGCAACGATCCCTGTAACGGGAGCGAAAGATCTCCCTCCATGGCGTAAGCCTACAGCAGCTTAACTGACAGTGGATGGAGTCTAACTATAAGCTTTAAGAAAAAGGAAAGTCTTAAGTCTACTCCTAAATAAACTAACTGTGTCTGCCCCCCTCACCGAGGCTGGAAGATGGTTCCAAAATAGAGGTGCCAGGAAACTGAAACACCTACCTCCTGATCTAACTCTAGAAATTTTTGGGATAACTAAAAGACCTGAATCCTCAGAGCGAAGGGCTCTTGGAGGATGATAAAGTTCAATGAGTTCCCTAATATAAGAAGGAGCCTGAGAATGAAGAGCTTTGTAAGTTAAAACTAGAATCTTAAATTCAATTCTAAATTTGACAGGCAGCCAATGCAAGGAAGCTAAAATTGGAGTAATATGCTGCCTCCTTCTAGTTCCGGTTAACAATCGTGCCGCAGAGTTTTGGATTAACTGTAATGTCCTAAGGGATGAATTTGGGCATCCTGCTAGTACCGAGTTACAGTAATCTAGCCTAGACGTTGTGGTGAATTCTTCTGGTGGATTCAGGTGATGTAGATGTTGAAGGAGTCTTCACTGACACAGACTTAGTTGGATAAAAACTGGTTTATTTCAAAGAAGTCAAGAGTCAGACAGGCACCATGGAAAGCCTGTGGAGGTCTCTGGGCCAGATGTGAGCAACTCCAATGATGCTTTGTTCGCATCACCTTTTATGCCTCCCAACAAGAAGAGGAGGAAGATCCAGGATATGGGGGGGATGTATGCATTCATAGTTACACCCCTAATGACCATCTGGTTTCAATCAAATAACAGTGGTAATAACAAAAACCATACATGGACAATAATTCCCCTTTTTGGGAGGAAGGCAGCAGCGGGTTCAGATTGAGTTCACATTCTGCCATATATCAAATGGTGTCATATGCATAGGAAGGCAGCAGCAGTTTCAGATACTACATATTTCCCCCCTTCGAGACTTCATAAAGTCTGGAAACAAACAGAAGATACCCACACATGATATATGTATAGCAAAGGATGTAAGTACAAATACAAAGTACAAACTTGATGAGGTAATTGTCACCTCATATATCATAATGATTATGAGCAACACTGTAAATTTGTAGAGTGTGAGAGCGAAAAACCTATCGGACAGCTATCTTTCAATCAAAGCCATCAAAACCTTCTAGATAGGAAAATTCTCTCACGGCCCCTCTGTCCTAGGCGACCACCTTACGGCCCTCCAAATCAATTCTGTAGAGAAAACCGCATTCAGGGAAAAGTTTGGCAAACACACACATGAGAAACTCAAAAACAAAATCAAAAACATCCAGGGCTTGGCTGGTCATCCCATCGGACCTACACCGTGGACCTTTCCCTGCCTAACACCCCTGTCCCTGTTCACCAAAACAAAGAAAAAGAGATTGAGTTCCCATAAGCATCTGCCTACTGATAAAATCCCCCAAATAACTTTATTCTCAAAAAAATAAATGTTGTGTTGCAATTCAGATTAATTCGGTTAATACAAATAAACACAGTGGTTAATACACAGTGGTTTCGTCGAGTTCTGTTGTTCACAGTCCCCTGATGCAGGATCTTCACATGTTCTGCATCCTCATTCAGGGTCCTCCAGTGTTCATCAGCTTATTTGAGTTTCTGAGTCCATTCTGAACATAGTTGACACCCCCACGTAGGCTCCCCAACTATTGTCCTGAAACAGAGAAAATATCTGCCAGTATCTTTTGTATACAGAACATCACAAATGTACTTCCATTACAAGAGATACATCAAACATCAAACATGAGTACACATACTATTTCCCCCCTTGGGCACTCGCCCACAAGGAAGAGAATAGAAACACAAAGTCATAAGTATCGTTGGCACAAAAACATGTAGGAACTCTCCCAGTTTTCACCCCAATAGAATCAGGTACCGCTGCTAAAAGATCATCCTGTTGATCCAATAGATTAATGTATGGCAGCCCTCTGTAAGGATCGCAAATACTGGTGTTCTCATCCATCGACACATTTCTCGATCTCAGGTCCATACCCCTTTGGAGATGGAAAAGCCAGGTCAACAAAGAAAATTGACACTCGTAAGGCAACGGCTCTGCTATTGCCTCTAGAATGGAAGGCCAAGTGCTTGGTGAAGGCACTCTTACGATGCATGGGCCCTTTCACGGATGCTTGTGATCTTACTGCATGAGTCAGCTGTTGAAACCACAAATTTTTCGCCGCGAATAGATCCGAAATCTCCAAGACAGATGAATCGAATCCAAACGCTGTCCATCTGTGATTACGTCTCGCCTTGGCACGCGAAGTTTTGTGTTTGTGATCACGTCCCGCCTTGGCACGCGAAGTTTTGTGTCGCCCTTCTGAATCCCGTAAGGCTACTCCCAGGTCAATTTGCTTCGGAATAGATTCGGTCGTAACAACTGTAGTTGTCACAGTCGTAGGTTGAACCACACTGTCATCTTTTGGAGACAGAGTCGTCTCCGCCCGTCGCGTTGTCATCGTCGGAATAGTAACAGCTTGTAACGTGACATGAGTACTTAAAGATGTAGTCAACAGCGTCATAGTCTGCTGAGTAGTAATTAGTGAAGTTGTGGTCTGTAAAGTTGAACATTGGTTTGATTGGATTGCATCGATGACACCTGACCAGGTTGACCTGTCATGACCACTGCTTGTGTTTTCTCTTTGCGTTTATTATCGCCTAGCAGCAACTGATTGAGTTTTCTGAGAGTCTCCTGCTCTTGAGTTTTCAGGTCAGACTCCTTCTTACGAAAAAGTTCAACTTGATGGGCAATGTGATCAATGTACACACTTTTGACCATGCCGCCGAGACCAACCACCTCTGCTAATTTACTGCGTACTGCCAGTGGCAGTCCCTGTTGGATTTTAGTCCGCACAATAGATTGTTCCATTTGATTAGCGTCGGGGTCATTGCCGGTAACGTTTCTCCAAGATTGGAGAGCTCTTGGCACATAAGCTCTGGGATTCTCATGATCTCCCAACGGCTCTATTAGAATGTTATCAGGGTGTACGTTTGTTGGGAATGCATCACGCAACGCACTCCAAAATTGACCTCTATATGCAGCAAATAATTCAGCATCATTTACCACTGTACCTATGAAGCGAAGCATCCTAGCCTTCTGCAAAAGTTCCTCCATAGCAGGGACACCAATGAGACTAGCTAGATAGCTTGATGTCACCCACTGCAGACTGTGTGCCTACCATGAGCTCCTCTAATTTTGAAATCCAAGGATGTGCCCCATCCTGGAGAATCGGTAGCTTCTCCAATATGTCTGACATGTCCGAATTTTGCCAAGGTTTATATTCAAAGTTTTGTCCGCGAACGACCACTGGGCACATTTTAGCAGATGCTTCTATTTTTCTTGAACGCAAGGCATAGCCTGATTGTTCCCTATGGAAAGATTTTTCTATTGACTCTAAGTCTCTCAATTGCCTTTCCAGTTTTCTACAGACCTCTGGAGTTTTGGCCTCACAGATGTCTGAACGACATTGCACTATTTTCTTTTCAAGTGTCCTGAGTGTGTGATCAAAGTCGGGATCATCTTCACTGTCAGATTCTGAACTCTCATCAGAGGGATCTCGATTTATTTTCTTCGCTTTCCAGAGTTTAGATCCTAGTTTTTCCGCTCTGGCCAGCATCTTTTTAATGGCAGGATCGTAGCCACCAATGGCCTCTCCCGAGTCACTGTCACTATTATCCAGCTCCAACTTTCTCATTTTACCCTCTAGCTTCCCCACTGCTGTATTTTTAGTTTTCGTGGAAGGATACATTTTCACCGTTGTTTTTGCTTTCCCCGTCTCGAGTATTTCGTCCCGGTCATCTTTAATACTGTAATTACCTTTTTGCTTGATTACTGGAAGCTGTGGATAAATGTCAGCGTACTCCGCTTCCTGATAAGATGGCGGATTTTTCACAGGAGCAGTATGCGAGAAAGGAGTATTGATTTTTTCCAGTAGTGTCGCTGTTGACTCTGTGGCTTTGGCGATTACTTCCATAGCCACTTTATCTTTCCCTTCAGCCGCAGCTCTCAACTTTTGTCCCTCATCCTCAAAAAGCTGCAACATTGCGAGTTCAATTTGTCTCTTCTCAGCACGTGATCTACCTTTTTTACCTTTCTTCTCTTTAGCTTTGTATGCGGTAATGAGCACGCTCATTGTTTTGATCACATCCGAATTGAAAGTACCTTCAACTGGCCAGGGTCTCTCAATATCTGGCCAACGCTTGTTCCACTTCTTAGAGGCTTCTGGTAAACCTTTAACAAGAGGATTATTTTTCTGCATCACCTCAAGTGGTGTTATGGGTTTAGCAACGACCTCCGTCATTTTCGTCTTTCGCGGGGTTTATCTACTGTAAAAAAAAGGAACTGAAAGGTTTCCGATATGGGCTCTCAATCTAAAAAAATAAACTCAGTTATGAATTCTAAAAAATTGACCCTTAATTTTCAAAAACAGAGATAACAAAGGTAAAGCAAGATGATATGCACCGAGCTAGAAAAAGACAAAAGATTCAAAAATGACCTGTAAAAAATCAGTGTATGCAAGAATAGTTCGGAATGTGTATAAACGTATTTTATGTCCTTCCGAACCTGTTCAAAAGAAGGCCACAAGAGAACAAGCGTAAATTCCAAACCATAAAAAATACATGTATATATAAATTTCACTCGTCTTAAATGCAAGACCTCTATGCCGTCACCAACAGGGCAACTCGTCCTCCTGTCTGCCTCCAAAGGATCCAGGTTCAGATGAATCACAAATACAGAAAAGGAAAAGAGAAAAAATTAGATAATAAATAAACTGGTGAAATTCTCTAAAGAAAACACAAAGCTTATTTACTTTTTATTATTAATTACTGAGTAATCATTATTTTAGTTTATAGAGTTATAAACAATTATTATCAAATTATAAACAGCCATCAACAAAAGTTAATAAACCGCTCTATTATAGCCAAACCGCTCTATCATATCAGACCTACTCCCCCCTTTTTTTTTTTTTTTTTTTATCTGAAAAACTGTGAGGAGGGGGTGAGGAAAAAGAATAACCCCCACTTGTAGGAGGAGCGAACAAGCCCCGCCCCTCGAGGCAGGGAAGAACTTCCAGTCCACACTTGACCACCGAAGGTGAAACACCCCACTCAGCTCCTTGGGAGCCAGGCACACCAACCCCTGACTGACCACACAAAGAAAGACCACGCCCTAGTCCAAAAAACCTCCAAGGCCAAAATAACCCAAAATGAACTAAAAGAAAATGCACACAATCCTTATGAGAAAAGAAAAAAACCCACAAAATCACCCAATCCTGAAACAAACAAAAAGAAAATTCTTTATTTCCACACGTTTCTTTATCTAGCCCCCCTTGCACGCACTCACAGCCAGCACATTCAACGCATATGTGTGTTGGTGCAACAGAAAGTCACTGATGAGGCTCCTCTCTTCACCACCTCAACAGAGACCTCCAAAAATGTTACCTAAGCAAAAAGTCCTCATTTGGGCTCATAGAAATTAACTTCAAGATATTCTAAAAAGTCCTCATTTGGGCTCATAGAAATTAACTTCAAAATATTCTAATAAACAATAAAACGTTCTAGCTGGGGCTCATAAGTTAACTAGGTGTTGAAAGACATATGTCCCTCTAAACACCTTATTTTCAGTCTATGCAAAAGTCCCCAGGAGGCTCATAAACTTAACAATGAGGGAATCAGCTCAACCTCTCCACATACACCACTATATTTCTAATATCAGCTCTAACACAGGTGATGTAAAACTTCAAACTTCCAACTTCTCCACACACAAAGAACATCAAGACAGACACACAGAGAACAAAAATCCCAGTCACTCCTCCTCTCATACACACACACACACACGCACATCCCCTCAAAAGAAAAACACAGACAACGGTACCCGACAGAAATAACACAATCACACACTCCTAACCGGCATATCAACTACGGCCGCAAAGAAAAAGACTACAGCATAAAAATTATGCAAACTAAATTTGTGCTACCTTGAAGTGTGGATATCAGATCAAACGGCATCAAACATCACTCGTCAGCATATGCCAGAGAGGTCATTTACAACCTGATATTTAACCCACAGTTCCAGCTGCCCGAAAGCTGCTGACCAGAATATCCCTAACGGACATCCAGGATTTCACGGCCACGTATGCTAGACGGCCTCCCAGAGGGCTTAGGTCAAATCCCGCGGCAGCTTGAGCGAACGTCCCAGACGCTCAAAACACGTGCACAAATAAAACACTTCACTAAACAGTGAACTTCTTGGGGGAGCCGTAAAATAACAAACTTCACTAAAGAGCGAACGTCCTGGAGGAGACTTAAAACAACAAACTTCACTAAAAAGCGAACATCCTGGCCACCAATCCAACCTACACGTCACTGAAAAGCGACTTTCCAGGGGAACTCCACCAAACCAACCTACACTTCGCACGCCGGCGACTTTCCAGGGGAACTAAAACAAAAATCTTCGCATATCAGCGAACTTCCCAAGGTATCCTAAAACATTTAAAATAATAAAAAAAGAATTTTGACAAAGGGTCCTACAACATCAACACCCAAATCCACACCAACCCAAATGATCTTTATACAGTGTGACCAGACGACAGCCAGCCAAAGGCCTAACTGAACCAGTTAGGCCTAACACTCCTAAGATAAAAGGAACATTGCGCATTATTACCTTTTGTCGACAAGGAGAAGCAGCCAGGCCAAGGAAGCAGATGGCGACAGCGTCAGCAGCCACAGCAGATCCTGTTCGTGACGCCAAATTTGTGGTGAATTCTTCTGGTGGATTCAGGTGATGTAGATGTTGAAGGAGTCTTCACTGACACAGACTTAGTTGGATGAAAACTGGTTTATTTCAAAGAAGTCAAGAGTCAGACAGGCACCATGGAAAGCCTGTGGAGGTCTCTGGGCCAGATGTGAGCAACTCCAATGATGCTTTGTTCGCATCACCTTTTATGCCTCCCAACAAGAAGAGGAGGAAGATCCAGGATATGGGGGGGATGTATGCATTCATAGTTACCCCCTAATGACCATCTGGTTTCAATCAAATAACAGTGGTAATAACAAAACCATACATGGACAATAATTCCCCTTTTTGGGAGGAAGGCAGCAGCGGGTTCAGATTGAGTTCACATTCTGCCATATATCAAATGGTGTCATATGCATAGGAAGGCAGCAGCAGTTTCAGATACTACAACGTAACAAAAGCATGGATTATTTTTTCCGCATCTTTGAAGGACAAAAAACTTTGAATTTTGGCAATGTTTCTTAAGTGGAAGAAAGCTGACCTCCCTACATTCTGTATATGAGAATTAAAGGTCAGGTCCTGATCAAAAGTGACTCCTAGGTTCCGCACAGTAGAACTGGGTGTCGTACCAAATAGACCACTTTGTCCATCAAAGACTCTGTCCCTACTCTCTCGCGATCCAAATATAATGACCTCAGTTTTGTCGGTATTAAGCAACAGGAAATTCTGTGTCATCCAAGTTCTGACATCACGAAGACAAGATTCCAATTTGGCCAACTGATGAGCCTTGTTTGCCTTAAAAGAAAAGTACAACTGTGTGTCATCTGCGTAAGAATGGAAACTGATGCTATGCTTTCTGATGATGTCACCAAGAGGTGACATGTAGATGTTGAAGAGGAGTGGCCCAAGTACAGATCCTTGCGGGACACCATGACTAACCCTCCTACGTTCTGACGAATGATTATGAACATGAACAAACTGAAAACGGTCAGACAAGTAAGATCCAAACCAGTCCAAGGCGCGATCCTTGATGCCGATAGTATCTTCTAATCTCCTAAGAAGAATGCTGTGGTCAACTGTATCAAATGCTGCACTGAGATCTAGGAGGACCAGAACAGAGAGAAGACCTTTGTCAGATGCACACAAGAGGTCATTACTTACCTTAAGCAATGCAGTTTCAGTGCTGTGACCAACTCTGAAGCCAGACTGAAAAGCCTCAAGTAGATTGTTGTCGTTCAAGAAGTCCACAAGCTGCCTAGCAACAACTTTTTCTAAGATCTTGGAGAGAAACGGAAGGTTTGAGATTGGCCTATAATTTGAAAGCACACTCAAGTCCAAATTGGGTTTTTTGATCAGAGGCTTAATTACAGCCACCTTGAAAGCATGAGGGACAAAACCTGTTGATAGAGAATGATTAATAATTCTAAGAATGACACAATGAAGCAATGGGGAAACCTCCTTGAGAAGCCTGGTTGGAATTGGGTCCAGAAGACTGGTGGTCGACTTAGCAGAGGAGACAAGAGAATCAAGTTCCGAGAGTCCAACTTGCTGAAAACTCCCGAAATACACACTGGGGTTGCCATGTTGAGAAAGATCTGCCATGTGACCTGTGGAAGACAAAGAAGACAAAGAAGACGAGGAATTCCCAATCTCAGTTCTGATACCTTCTACTTTTTGCTGGAAGAAGTTCAGGAAATCATTGCTTGACAGGCCAGTAGGGACGCATGGCTCAACACAATGATGGCTCCTCGTCAGCTTAGCAACTGTACTAAATAAAAACTTTGGGTTGTTCTTGTTAGAGTCAATAAGAGCAGAAAAGTAGGAAGTTCTACTGATACGCAGGGCCTTTTTATAGGACCTAAAGCAATCCTGCCAAGTCTTGAAGGATGAAGCTGAAGCTGTTTTTGACGAACGCCAAGTTCTCTCAAGCCTTCGCAAATTTTGTTTTAATTTGCGAGTAGAGGAAGTAAACCAAGGGGCTGATCGATCCTGCCTTTTCATACTTACCTTATAAGGGGCAAGATCATCCAATGTTGATTTCAGAATACAAGAAAAGCAATCTGTCAAGGAGTCTAGATCAAGATCAGTCAAGTGGGTGGGGGGAGAGGCCGGAAGCATGTCAAGAGGTACAAGGGCATCAAGCAGATCAGGAAGCCTCTCCTTAAATTCAGCAACAACAGAGTCCGAAATGTTTCTACTCATTATAGACCTTGCTTGGGGAATGTGATCCGCTACAATAAAGCCGAAAGTGATCAGAAAGTGGTCAGACAAAATGTCGTTTCGGGGAAAGATTGTCAGCTGCTCTACACCAAGTCCAAAAGTGAGCACAAGATCCAAAGTATGACTATGCTTATGAGTGGGTACATTCACAACTTGAAGGAAGCCTAAGGAGTCGAGGATAGATTTGAAATGAGAACTCACAATGTCGACATGAATATTAAAATCTCCAATCACTATGATCTTGTCTTTAGTCAATGCTAAAGTAGACAAAAACTCTGAAAATTCATCTAAGAAAGAAGAATATGGACCGGGGGGACGGTAGACAACAATGAATTCAACGGAATCCGCCTGCCTATCAGGTGACAACGAAATAGACATCGTTAAACTCTCAAATGAACTATAAATAGATTGAGCCTTGAGATTGACTAACAAATTGGAATTATAAATAGCTGCAACGCCACCTCCTCGACCACTATCACGAGCCTTATGAGTATTAATATCACTAGGAGGAGTGGCTTCATTAAGACTAAAATATTCATCTTGACGTAGCCATGTCTCTGTGAGGCCGAAAATATCAACACTATGTTCACTAATCAAATTATTAACTAAAACTGCCTTGGAATTTAGAGACCTAATGTTAAGAAGGCCACATTTCACCATTTTGTTTGTGGGAGACCCTGGAGCCACCTCCGACCGGGCCCCCTTATTTCTACAATCTATTCGAACTAGGTTACTATGATCTATTGGAGATTTGCACAGTATAAGAGGTTTGGAGGTGCGAGGGACCGACACAACTTCTATTGGAAAAGACTGGCAGGGCTTCGGGGACTTACTAACGGCAGGGGACGGCAGTGAGAGAAGCCCAGAGTAGCGTATAGGACTACAACTCTGTTGCCTGGTCTCCACCCTGGAGCGTCAGTGAGTGGAAGCTAAAATTTTAACTATATTGCTAGATAAGAGAGCTGCACCTTCCCGGGTGGGATGAATGCCATCCCTCCTAACAAGACCAGGCTTGCCCCAGAAAGGCTTCCAGTTATCTACAGTGCACACTCCTGATAGAAAACGATCGTCCCGCGTCTGCCACGTCAAAATGTTGAAAAGTTACGCCCGGTTCACACTGGACGTGGAAGCGCCGCGAAGCGCCGAGCGCTTCCATTCAGCGCCCATGTTAATCAATCAGTGCGTTTACATGCAGAGCTTAATCGGACTAAGCAATAATTCTGTTTTCTCGTCCAATCGGAGTTCTCACCTTGGTCCCCGTATCCATGCAGATGAGAAATTTGAATTATTGACGGGAACATGTCCTCCTCCCAACACTAGGGGGTGGAGTGAGTCTTTTCAGCCGGTCAGCTGCTTTCGGTTGACATATTAAATCTATTATGATATGGAACGATAGTTCATAATGTACGTGTTACTTGCTTTGCAGATAAGGTGTACCTTATTTCTTGTGCTCCTGGTTATTTTAAAAGGCAGACAAGAAGGTTGTTTGCTGTTGGAGGGCTACAACAACACTTCGATGCTACGCTTTGTGCCGTTGCTACGGACCCCAAACTCTCGTTCTTGTTGGATTCGGGTTCGGAGCAGACTGGTGGGAGAGTTTGTGTACAGGTTTTGCAAAGGAACGGTGTCTTCAGTTATACACACGCTCATTAAAGTGCGGACCGTGGAGGAAGCTGGTGCCGCTGCACGCCGTTTCCAGCAGAATAACAGCGAAATTACCAAAATAAAAACAAATCAGGAAAACATCTCTTTGCTGTGCTTTTATTTACAAAGTTAAAATTCTTCTAACTTATAAAAAATGTGAACGAAAAGGTAGAAATATAAATACGAAGGAATACGTATTTGTTCAGGGCTGCGCAAAGCCGGAGCCCTGCATTTGCTACGCTACCCTTTTAAAAAAGGTCTCTGTTGTGTGTTATTTTAATATGTCCATCTCTTTTAGAAGAGAAAGCATCGCCCCGGTCTCATCCTCTCTCCAAATGTCAACATTCTTATTCGCGTTTGCCAGGTTGTTTCGCGCCGTCTGTTTTGTTAGACGACGTAGTTGTGCGGTCATGAGTCGCGAGAGCGAGGCGTGGCGCATGCGCACTCGCATTGTCCAGTTAATAGTCCGATTAAGGCGTATACATGGCAGAGAAATTCGAATTCCAATCGCATTATCTGGGTGTCTCAATCGGAGTTCTCCGATTCCAATCGGAGTTCTCAAACTCCAATCATAATCGGAGTAAGGTGTTTACATGCACATTAGTTCTCCGATCACAATCAGACTAAGGCAATAATTCGATTTTCTCTAGTGCCATGTAAACGCACTGAATGTAGTGGTTCAGACCAGACGCGAACAGGCGCGCGGCTCGTGCCATTCATTTCAATGGAAGCGGAAGCGCCACGAAGCGGAGCGCCGACGGATTTCGCGAGCGAGGCTCCAACTGGTTCACACCAGACGCGAACAGCTCTGCGACGGTCGACAAGCGCTTCTGCTCAGCTACAGTCTTTTTTTCCCCCCCTTCTTTTTTTTTCTTTAAAAAAAAATAAATAAAAAAAATCATTTTCATCATCGCCCCCCCTCGCCCCGTAGCCAGCCCGCTCCGTAGCTTACTTTTGTGTGTGTGTGTGTGTGTGTGTGTGTGTGTGTGTGTGTGTGTGTGTGTGTGTGTGTAAATAAATAGAAACTCGCACTCAGGTGTCCATCTCAAGACAAGACCTCTTTCATAATGCTCATTGACCGGCATCTCTAGGATCAAACAGACGTATTTTGATCAAGTCTTCCTCTGTGTGTGTGTGTGTGTGTAAATAAATAGAAACTCGCACTCAGGTGTCCATCTCAAGACAAGACCTCTTTCATAATGCTCATTGACCGGCATCTCTAGGATCAAACAGACGTATTTTGCTCAAGTCTTCCTCTGTGTGTGTGTGTGTGTGTGTGTGTGTGTGTGTGTGTGTGTGTGTGTGTGTGTGTGTGTGTGTTTAATCTCTCTCGCACTCTGATACAATGTACTGACAAATATAACATACAAATATGATATATGATCGAATTTGTCATTCGGTTTTTATTTTGAAATTAGTTTATTTTGAAAATTCACCGGATTTTCTCGTTTTTATTGAGCGACTTCCTGTACTATTGACGAGGATCGCTCGCGGCTCGCGCACGAAATAGAGCAGACGCTGAAACAACAAATGCATGCCGCGAGCCGCGCAACCACCACATTGATTAACGTGGGCGCCGAATGGAAGCGCTCGGCGGCGCTTCGCTTCCACGTCCAGTGAACTGACGTTAAATGCATGGCGCGATCCGCGAGGGGAGCTGCGCGCCTGTTCGCGTCTGGTGTGAACTACTACATTGATTAACATGGGCGCCGAATGGAAGCGCTCGGTGCTTCGTGGCGCTTCCGCGTCCAGTGTGAACCGGGCGTTACGTTGCTCGGAAAAATGTGTCGCCTGAGCCTCCGCCCCCTCCGTGTCCATTGGCGGAGGGAGGGCTCATTGGAAAAAAAACAAAAACAAATCGGTGTTCCTTCGGCGCGCCTGGGAAACTCTGAAATTATGAATAACTTAAGCTCGTTTTTGTCCCATTTGCCTGCATCAGCCCGTCATGATATTATTAAATTAATTGAGAGCCACCCACTATTGTTTTCTGACCACCCCCGCCGTACGTCAGTTTTGCACCATGACATAGAAGTAGAGGGACATGCCACAACTAAGCAAGCACGCACACAGAGTCAACTCTGGGAAGTTAAGAAAGAAGCTTTGGCTCTCCTTCTGACAATGCCCATCTTGATGTTAATTTGGGGTCAGGTTTTTACAGATGATAATCCCCTCGTGGTCCTGGATAGGATGCACAATCAAACCAGCCGTAGATGCGGTGGTCTCTGCTCCTGCATGACTTCAATCTCCAGATTTGCCACAGGAAGGGGTTGATAATGTGTTGGCAGATGCATTATCACGTGTACATGTGGACTAGCTGTGGAATTCTTATTTCGGGGGAACTGAGGTTTTTCTTGTTTAGTTTTGTTTGTAGGTACGTTAATAGGGTTTAGTTCTTAAGGGAGGGGGTGTTATGACCCACAGGTGGGTCTAGGTGCCTCTATGTTTGTGTCTGTCTGTGTGTGAGAGATTGGATGACGCCTTGCAGGTGCGGTCCTGGATGTCGGCTGCTGATTGGACGCACCACGGCTGAGAAGGAGGAGCAGTCGAGCCAGCCTGACGGTCATCCCTCCTCCGCTCCCAACTCTGCAGTTAGTCACTTCTGAAATGGTGTTAGAGCACGCAGCCGTAGGGGTGGGCTGCCATTTTCTTTGTCCCCTCTTTTCTCCTGTTTATTAAGTATGTAGGGAGGTTAGCCTTTCTGTATTTGGGTTCTCTTTCTTTCTTTAGTTAGTTCTTTAGGCGAGCTAGTTGGAGTTTGGTTTATTATTTTGGCCTGGGCCCACCCTGAAGCCTTTGCTGCCCACCGGTTAAGTTGTTTTGTTTATTTCATTTACTGATTAATAAAATGTTTTTTGTTGAAACTGCCAACTGCAGTGAAAAATTAATGAGGCTTGGGAGTGGGGGAAGGTGTCCCACACGTTGCGTCTCGGTCCCCCTAGACGGGACGTAACAGAGTTTTCGCCGTGACAGCAGGTTGAGCTCCTACCGTGTTACAGGTGACGTCGTCACATTAGCCTGTTCCATCCCTGCTAAATTCTTTAAATAACTACCGTAAGTAAACTTTTAAATTATAATACACTCTACACTAATTGTAATTTCCTGCCCGTGGTTCTATATTGCAACAGTTGACGGCTCATATCAGCAGATAAGCAGCAACAATCTGGGCATTGCGGGTGATTCATAAATATGTCATTTCTTATTAATTAGCCCATAAGTGTTGTACACCAGTGTGACACCAAATACTTGTTGCTGACAGCAGTGAAGAAATGACACTCTAGTGGTTCTGCACATTAGTATGTATAAATAGAGTGATTCTCTATCATTACATCACAGGACGGCGGCACTCTGACAGATTCCATGAACCTGGACACTGATGATCCAGACTCCGGTCCAGATGACACAACAGGCCACAGTGGAAACGGGTCAGAGCATGGACTGGCTGCTGAAAGGATACAGGTAGGTGGCGCTGTCATCCCAAGTTGTGTGGTGTGGAGGATCAGGGCCAAAGTTCCAGATGCTCACAGATGTGACTCTGGATTCAGGAGGAGTGTTTGAAGGCTGGACTCCCAACAGTGATTGGCTGCTGAGGACCTCTCAATCACAATCAGGTTTTTTAGTGGCTGTGAGATTGAAAGTGAGTGAACATCATTAAATAAAGAGATCCTGCAGGGTCCCAATTTGACAAGTACACTGCTAGGTGTGCTGCTTCGTTTTCGCCAAGGCCCTGTAGCGTTCATGACTGACATTGAGGGAACGTTTCATCAAGTAAGAGTTTCCAACCGGAATGTAAACTTCTTACGCTTCCTCTGGTGGCCAGATGGGGACATTACAAAGGACCTACAAGAGCACAGGATGCTGGTCCACATCTTTGGGGCAGTGTCATCCCCAAGCTGTGCTTCATTCGACGACAATCAGCATGACTTCCCAGCCGAGGTTATAAACACTGTTGGTCAAAATTTCTACGTGGATGATTGTCTAAAGGCCGTCAGCACGGTGGAACAAGCAATACATCTGTACCAGCAGCTTCTGGAGCATTGCTCTACCTCATCCATCGCACTCATTAGCGTCACATCCACTTGTAGTGCATCATTTCCGCCAGCAAGCTTCTCCCGTTAGACCTTCCCCGAGGTGGTTGGTGGGGTGACGAGCACCCAGCACGTGACCTCTACGATGAGGCTCTACCCACGGAAGTGCCATAGGAAGACACGGATTAAATAGTATGGCTTGTCCCCCAGAAGGCTGTATTATGGTGTACATAATATAAAACTTCGGCCCAGTTCTGCTTGTATTGCAATGGTTGGTGTTCCTGAAGTTTCATTTTTCGTCCCTTTTTATTTTTTACATCCATGTTTGTGATGGAATAGTATTGTGAATCGCTAGCTCGCATTGCATGCTGGGAAACAGCGTCACTCAAGGAAGTTTTGGCTTCGCTGACACGGTCCTGAAGGGAAGTGGGTTTTAGTGCACTGGAACGGGATGAATGTGTTCAATCAAGCAGTACAAACCTGATTAATTGTCTTAATACTTCACTTCGAATGGCCATATTGTTTAGGATTAGAATTAGATGAGAACTTCTTCACAATATTTGCAACTATTCAATTTGACCAGCAGGTGTCAGTAGAAGACGAAATTTCATGTTGACTATTTCCTCATGGAAGTGCTCTCTTTACATTGGATTGTTCTCATAATTATTTGAAGTGTAGGCCTGTATCTGCACACAATTTGGAATTCGTCCCAGCGCCCTGAGCTGTAAATTTGGACGGTGTAAAATGAAAATGGCCATCTGCAGCAGAATGAAAGTGAGATTGCATTGTCCAGGTAGGAGGACAGCAGTCAGTCATGTTTCACCTCCAGTCAACACGCAGTGGTTCACATGAAGGTCCAAGAGGCCTACAGACCTACACTGAGTCTGGACGTGGCAGTACAGTTGGATCATTGTCTTTGTTGTGTTGTTTGGTCATTGTGATTCAATGTAATGTGAGAGAAGGACGAGTGCAGTTATATTGGAGTGAGTTATTTAGAGTGTAATAGAAGTTATAATGCAGAGTCTTTTTTTATGAAATGTTCTATCACCTGGCATCCATCCATCCATCCATCCATCCATCCATCCATCCGTCCATCTTCTACTGCCGTATCCGGAGTCAG